>NW_006480557.1:0-416 GCF_000325575.1 Pteropus alecto | reverse complement strand
AAATTAATTCCCAGATATTTGATATATGGTATTTTAATTCTATTTCCCAGAGCTTTTAGCTAGAATCTAGAAATAAAGTTGACTTTGTGTTTAGTAACATTGTTTAATTCAGCTATGAGTTCTAGTTCTTGTAGTTTGTTTATAGATTCTTTTGCATTTTCTATATACACAAGTGTATCATCTGTGAATGAAATGCTTTTATTTCTCCCTTTCCAAACTTTATACATTTTATTTCCCTTTTTTAACTTGATACCAGGATCTCCATCCAGGGTGACAGTGAATATAAGCAGTGACAGTGTATCTCTTTGTCCTTCATTCCTGAACTTAAGGGGAACACTATTGACTTTGGACAATTCCGTAGATACCTTTTACCAGATGCAGAAATTTCTATTTCTGGTTGTTGAGAGTATTCATCA
>NW_006480556.1:0-416 GCF_000325575.1 Pteropus alecto | reverse complement strand
TGTTCTAAAACACTCAAATTTCTTCTCTTACAGATCTAGAGATCAGACATAAAATCAAGGTGTTGACAGGGCTGCATTCCTTCTGGAAGCTTCAGGGAAGAATCTGTTCCTTGCCTTTTTCAGCTTCTAGAGGCTGACTTCATTCCTTGGCTCATGGCCCCTTTCTCTATCTTCACAGCCAGCAATGGCTAGTTAAGTCTTTCTTGTGTGATGTCACTCTGACACTCCTTTCTGTAGACCCTTGTCCCTCTGCTTTTCTCTTATAAGGACCCTTGTGATTGCACTTTAGCCTACCTGGATATCCTGGATAGTCTCCTCATCTCCAGATCTGTAATCCCATCTGCAAAGTCCTTTTATCATATCATATAAATGAGCATTTTATATGTTCTGAGGATTAGGATATGAACATCTTTGGG
>NW_006480555.1:0-416 GCF_000325575.1 Pteropus alecto | reverse complement strand
GTAAGCAGTTAGTTTTATAGTTATTGTTAGTGTAACATTTAGGGTTAGGTTCAGAATTAGGGTTACGATAAGCTTTAGTGTTATGGTTAGGATCAGTGTTAGGGCCAGTGTTATGGTTAGCTTTAGAATTATCGTTAGCATTAGCTTAAATTTTAAGATTAGGATCAGGGTTCTGGCTAATGTTAGGCTAGAGTTAGTGTTATGATTAGTGTTAGGATTTGGTTAGGATTAGGGTTACTGTTAGGGTATGAGTAAAGTTTAGTTTAGGAGTAGGTTTATTGTTCGGGTTAGAATTTGGGTTAGGTTTATGTTAGGGTAAGGCTCAGCATTAGAATTAGTGTTAGTTTTACGATAAGCTTTAGTTTTAGGGTTAAAATTAGTGTTCGGGTTAATGTTAGGGTTAGGATTAGAGTTAG
>NW_006480554.1:0-416 GCF_000325575.1 Pteropus alecto | reverse complement strand
GCAGCTCCATCGTGGCAGGGGCTCAGGAGAGGGTGTCACCAAGTTCCTGAGATGGTGGCGGGCGCAGAGTACTCTGCCGCGGGTTTCACTAAACACTCGCAACCACAGGAGGGGAAAGAAAGCCTTCAGCGTCGTGCAGGGACCTGTTAGCGTTTACAGTTAAATTAAGGAACTTTTAGAAAGCCGTCAGGACACTCACTGCTACACGTAGCAAATCCGGACGAGGAAGGAGCTGTGACTAGCACCGGGCACAGGTGGAGGGATCACGCTGCATCTGCAGATGGAATGAACCACTGACCTTGCTGCTTTTCAGGCGATTCCTGTGAGTTTATAGCTCACTCTTTCTCTGAATGTGTTAGCTCTTCCAAGAGCAAGATCCCATTTTTACGCTGTAGGAATGATGTCACTAATTAGGG
>NW_006480553.1:0-416 GCF_000325575.1 Pteropus alecto | reverse complement strand
CTCTAGAATGTGGGTGCCTGGTTACCAAAGTTCTAACTTCTGTTGGAGTCTTTCAGCAAGGAAGTAAGGTTACTTCTAGGTTCCATTACCTTGGCCCCTACCTCCAATCAGAGCCACCCAAAGCCGCCACTGGGTTCTTAACTGCTCACTCTCCTTGCCCATTTTATTTCCATAACTGTACACCAATGTCCAACACAGTCCTCCCCACGGTTCCCCGTGAATGTACCAGGTTCCCATTTTTGAGGAGAGAGCTGAGTTATCATCTTTTTTTCTTACCAGTTGTTTTCTCAAAAAGTCTTTGTGGCTCTCAGAGCCTCCTCAGTCCCCCAACTTGCACAATGGGGATGTTGCTAGAAACCATTTGTTAAGGACATCAGATGTAGATAAGATAATACCTATAACAGTTGTGGGCTAGT
>NW_006480552.1:0-416 GCF_000325575.1 Pteropus alecto | reverse complement strand
TGACCTCGCAGGTGGCAAGGACCCTGACGGCTTATGTTTTATGCCTACTATGTCTGGTCTTCCTAGGTGCTCTCCCATCTACTAACCCAAATACTAACCAGGCCCGAACCTGCTTACCCTGCTTAGCTTCCGAGATCAGGCTGGATCGAGCTTCTTCAGGGTGGCATGGCTGTACACTGAAGGAGGGCTTTAAACAAGGGAAAATCAGTGCTCTGGACTATGAAATGTAGAATAAATAACTTCGAAAGGGCAGGACCTCCGGATTTCCCGCTGCCCAGGCTCTTCCGGGGAGAAAATAAATCATTTGGGACACAAGGTTTCCGTGGTTTGGCTGCCTGGTGAAGAGACACGATAGGACCTGGAGCTTCTTCTCTGACCCACCCCACGCCACAGACGGGGGCAACAGCTGCCCTCGA
>NW_006480551.1:0-416 GCF_000325575.1 Pteropus alecto | reverse complement strand
CGTCCTCAGCGGCATCAGCCGGCTTTTCACACTCGTGATCCGATCCGGCATCTGAGTGAAATCGTGAAGCCTCCCCAGCCCTCTCTCTCCTTCCTTTTTGACTCCAGGACCCCAGGGGGCTCCCCAGAACGGAAGCGGCCACTCATGCCCCTCCTGCTGCCCTGCAGGCCCCACCACTCGGGGGATCCCGCCTGTGGACGGAGGTCCCAGCCCGTGGCGCAATGGGAGTGCTTCTCATTCCCTTCACCTGGGCAGCCAGGTATTTACATCGCCACGGACGGAGGGCCATTTTAGTCAAGATATTCTGTGAGACAGAAAATGACACATCAGCGCAAACTCAGCCCCTCCCGTGCGCGTGGAGCTGGGGCTGCTTGAGCAGCGAACGAGAACCTCCACGTGACGGTGTGCTCTGATTG
>NW_006480550.1:0-416 GCF_000325575.1 Pteropus alecto | reverse complement strand
ATCACCTCTTTAAAGGCCATATTTCCAAATACAGCCATATTCTGAGCACTTGGGGTTAGGGCTCTAACATGTGAATTTTTTGAGAGGACACAAGTCAGCCATAACAAAGAGGTATCTTATACAGAGATAGCAAAGGGGGGGAGCCAGACACCCAAGCAGGGACATAGGGCGGGCCTGCTGAAGATAAATGGGGATCCAAAGAATGACCAAGAGCTAAGCAAACAGAGGAGGGAAGGGCGTGTGCCAAGGCCTAGGAGTGAGAGGGGATCGCCAGTGAGGCTCAGAGACCAAAGGCAGGCCAACCACGCTGCTGAGGAGTCGTGAGGCACAACACAGGGCCGAGGATGACCCTGACTTTGCAGAGGGGGCCAGAGCCAGTACGGCCTTGCAGAACAGGCAGTGAGTTTGGTCTTTTT
>NW_006480549.1:0-416 GCF_000325575.1 Pteropus alecto | reverse complement strand
AGTAGTAGTAGTAGTAGTAGTAGTAGTAGTAATGTGTGTATGTTTAACCTTGCAATCTCAGGATACTAAAGAGGAATAGTAGGTTTTGGTTTTGTTTCAAAGTTGAATCAGTAACAATATATAGGATGACTCATATGTAGTTTCCAATACCCCACAGTTTTGACCTATAAAACAGCAAATTCCTATTATTTAGTCAAATAAGAATAGCTAACACTCATTTGCTGTGTGCCAGCCCCAGGCTAAACACTTAAAAAGAATGATGTCAGTTAACCCACACAGCTCTCTCTCATGCAAACAAGGACCTCAAGGCACAGGGAGTTGTCCAAGGTTGCCCAGGTGACCAGAGAGCCAGCCTGGGTGGAGCAGTCCAGGCCCAGGGTTACTCAGGCAGCCCTGCAGAGCTGGGCCCCCTCTGG
>NW_006480548.1:0-416 GCF_000325575.1 Pteropus alecto | reverse complement strand
CACGGATGAGGAAACTGAGGCACAGACAGGTGCGGTCATGTGCCAGTCGGTGGCGGGGCCGGGAGCCCTGTGGCTGAGCCCTGTGCTCTTTGACTTTTCCTCGATGTCACTCTACGTCTGAAATGAAGCTGGAGGTAGTTCCGTCAGACGTGAGGAAGGCCCGCCCAGCCCGAAAGCTTCGGGGCAGAGATGCGAGGTGTTAGTGCCCTCCGCTCCTTTCATCTTTGAAGATAGAAAGGTTTCCCAGTATTTCATGGCCTTGTTCATTAATCCAGTCTTTACCCTCTCCCTCTGGGGAAGCCCAGACGCATGAGCTGGTGTGTGATTAATGGTCCTCGCTCTGTGCCATCTCGGGGTGGTCTGAGAGCCTCGCGGGAGAGATGATCCCTGGAAAGGGGGAGTCGAAGGCGGCGGGG
>NW_006480547.1:0-416 GCF_000325575.1 Pteropus alecto | reverse complement strand
GTTTATCTCCCTGGCCTAGTGCTCGTCTCTGCCCTGGGACGAGGTACCCCAGAATGGAAAGTCTTATGAGAAAGAACCTTGAGATGGCAGCACCGGAAGGGCTCGTTCAAGTACAAGATGACCAGAAAAACATGCAGAGCCGGTCCCAGCCAGCCCTCACCAGCTGCAAACTAAACAGCTGGCTCTCGCATGCAAATGGGAGGCGTGCTAATGCGCATGTGGGTCAGGTTCCCGCTGACAAAGCAAAGTGGGAACCGGAGCGATGAGCTGCGTAATTCAAGCAACAGGCTCGTTTTTGTCTGTCTGAGCTGAGTTATTCAGAAAGGTGGTTCTTTGATCTGGGGAGCTTCTCCGAGTTGGACTTTGCCATCTCCTCTTCCTCCCTCCAGCAGGGCATGGCCTTGAACACTACCCCC
>NW_006480546.1:0-416 GCF_000325575.1 Pteropus alecto | reverse complement strand
GCAGACCACTGTTGCCTGTATGAGCTGCAATATCTTTTGGGAGGAATCGCAGAGGTCTGTGGGAGGGCCCCAGATAGAAGCTCTTTTCCCTGTGATCTGTGACTAGTGTGAGAACATGCAGTCATAAAAATTGCAGAAAACTGAGACTATTGGCCTGACAGCCTTTGACTCCCTAAAATCCTGCTCCATCCAATACACAAAGTGCCTACTGCATGTTGACGGGCAGCTGCCCCTGCCCTGGAGTGGCGCATTCTGAGCAGTCATCAGATCTTAGTCAGCTAAGTGAGCAAAGTTCAGAGAATACAGTAATGGGCAGGTCACTCCTGCCAGCACGAGATACAGTATCACTTGGGCAGATCTCAGGGGTTTCATAGGTCACACAGTGACATCTGACTTTGGTGGGAGCCCACAGTCCC
>NW_006480545.1:0-416 GCF_000325575.1 Pteropus alecto | reverse complement strand
TATTTCCCTGGCTAAGTGGCTCACACATATGTAGTGTTCAATGTTGTTTGTGTGCAAAAGTTACCTTATTATAATGATTAAATCATACAACATCTTGGAAACATCACAGAGTCCAAGTAGCAAACTTTTGAGAGTACTTGGTTCCATCTTCAGGAACAGCTTAGACACTAGAAATAGAGTTGGTGACATTGACATTGCACAGAATTGTCATAGCACTTCAGTGGATCAAGGCTACAGATTTTTTTGTTATGCCCTGGTTAAAGATAGGTTTAAAAATTGTATTATTTGCCAAAACATATCTGATAGTTTTCACCTATAAAATAATAAATTCTGATATCTCTTTAAAATTGAAGGGTCTTAAGATCTTGGAACATAGGCCATGTTACCATTTAGTAAAAACCCAACTGACTTGAGTG
>NW_006480544.1:0-416 GCF_000325575.1 Pteropus alecto | reverse complement strand
AAAAAAAAAATATATGATCAATTTTTACTCTGGTAAAGTTACTAATAACTTTACAGAAAAAGAAAATCAACTCTGTACCTCATTGAAATGAACTCTGCAGATCATGCTAAGATTACAGCAGTGATGTATGGCAGCATTCTTTCCATAACACCTACATAGTGTAAATATGTTGGGATTCTTTTAGCCAGAGTAGCACAGACAATGGTCAAATTCACAAATGAAAACAATTTATCCATGCACAAAGTCCTCTTTTTACACTAAAGATTAATACTTCATACAACTTGACTAAAAATATGTTAACTCATTTTCTTAACAAAATACAGAAAAATGGTCCTTTGATTTTTTTTTTTTTTAAATAAAAACATGTTAAACTGATCAACGTGGGAATTTTGACCTGCTCCGTTTCTGACCTGGGC
>NW_006480543.1:0-416 GCF_000325575.1 Pteropus alecto | reverse complement strand
TTTTTTTCTCCCAGAAGGTGAAGGACAGTTAAGGTCATGCCCTTCAGTGACTAGGCTATATTATGCAATCGCCTGCATTACTGGGTTCAGAAGCTTATTCTTCTACTTACAACCTGAGTGGAAAACTTCACTCATGTGATGGAATATATGTTATGATCCCATTGCCCAACAAATTCAGACCTAATTGACATAAAGGAAAGTTCATTTAAACTGTTTTGGTCCCTTTACCTTAGCGAATTCATACTTGAGAAGTTTTCACAATGGAATTTGATTTCCAGCATTTAAATCAAGTTGATGATTAACTCAAGAACACAGGAATAATTCTTGTTGCAATGTGTTACCACAAATAGGGGAGCTGAGCTTATTAAAGCAATAAACTTGGGTAAGTCATTCAACATCTACAATGGTACCATTCA
>NW_006480542.1:0-415 GCF_000325575.1 Pteropus alecto | reverse complement strand
TTAGGGTTAGGGTTAGGGTTAGAGTTAGTTTTAGACTTAAAGTTAGGGTTTGGATTAGGGTAAGAGGTAGGTTTATGGTAATAGTAAGTTCAAAATTTAGGGTTATGGTTATCGTTAAGGTAAGGGTTAGAATTAGGGTTAGAGTAAGAAGGTAGAGTTAGGTTTAGTGTTAATGTTAGGGTTAGCTTTAAGTTAGTGATAGGACTATGGTTATGTTGGGGTAAGGTTTAGGGTTAGTGTTAGGGTTTACCTTTAGGGTTATAATTTAGGTTTAAGTTTAAGGTTAATGTATGGGTTTAGTGTTTGGGTTATTCTTACTGTAAATAAAGGATTAGAGTTAGAATTAGAGTTACGATTGGCTTTAGATTTAAGGTTATGACCTGGGTTAGGGTTAGTGTTAGGGTTACGTTTAAGG
>NW_006480541.1:0-416 GCF_000325575.1 Pteropus alecto | reverse complement strand
AGCTTTTCCCCGGCGGCCGGCTCCACTCGGCGGATGAAACGAGAGGCCCACGGCGCAGGGTCTCCCGGTCCCCGAGCAGTCGTCTAGAGACGTTACTTATGTCGTATTGATATTTAAGACCAAGTCGAACTGGGTCCTGGCCCAGCCGCTGGCGGGGGTGTGAGCTGAGAAACTGGCTCTCGTCTGGGCTCTTTAACAACTAGTGGCGCCAGTGCAGTCCGCGCCCCCCCTGCACCCCGCCCCGCCGCCCCAGATGCAGCAAGATGAAATCCACAGATAAAGACAGAGCCCCGCGGGTGTGACGACCTTTGGCTGTCCTGTCAACGCCTCGCGCAGCAAGTGTCCCGGGTATTTGGGCCGCGCAGTTAGTTCAGCATGTCTCAGACATGGCGGATTTTCCTTGGGGTGTCAGGCAA
>NW_006480540.1:0-416 GCF_000325575.1 Pteropus alecto | reverse complement strand
GGGGTACAACAGACCCTCTCTGCAGCCCTGCCAGCTCGGATCCTAACATGAGAAAAGGCAGCAAACTGGGTCGCGTCAATTCCTGTGTAATCGCGGACAGAGACAGCGGAACACCGTGTGTCGTGGGGGCCTCTGAGCGTGCACACGCCGAGTCTGCCACTCGGTCCACGCCACCGTCGTCTCCTACTGTCACTGCCGGAGAAGCCTCCCAAGGGGGTTCGAACGTCACTCCTGTCCCCTCGATTGAGAGTCACGGTGGCATTTACAAATGCTGTTACGTTGCACTGCCATGAGCTCCCGGCGGCCACAGGGGGCAGTCCACAGCTCTGAACACGGCAGCAACGTCCTTGCTGCACTCGGCACGATTGCTCAGCAGCCGAACCCGCGCTCAGTGGGGCCGTCGCCTTCATCGCTGT
>NW_006480539.1:0-416 GCF_000325575.1 Pteropus alecto | reverse complement strand
GATAAAGGTCCTAGGAAATAGAACCATTGTAAGGGCACGGATGAGGAAGCACCCTTTACAGTCAGGGTCGGAGCGAGCCAGAGACAGCAGGACTGGACGGAGCTGACGCGGGAAGCGTGCGGAGGCCAGACAACGACACGCTGGCCTGCCGGGCCCGCTGCTGCTGGGGAACGCGACCTCCCACGTGACCATGCCGGCAAAACCATCATCTCGTTGTTACTCTGGTCTCTAGCCACAAAACACATCAGGGTCCACTGCCAGATGGACAGATAAAACGTTCAGGGAAATCCTAATCAGTGTTTTTCGGTGCTTACAGAGAACGAGAAAGAACAAGCGGCTTCGATTACAACGGAAAATATTTCATTCAATCAAAGTATCCTGAGAAAGATGCTGGAGCGCGGCCTTCCTGGCGTGAG
>NW_006480538.1:0-416 GCF_000325575.1 Pteropus alecto | reverse complement strand
AACAGTATGTCATATATATTGCATTGTGTGTTCACTACCCACAGTTGGATTTCCTTCTGTCCATACATAACTTTTTAAGTCTATAGTAATCCGTCAATTAACAATTTTTAAGGAGCTACCTGAGGCTAGATATGAAGGCCTGTGCTCACTTAGTGGGTGTCGGGGCAGGGGGAGAATGTTCACACGAATAAGACATGGTTCTTGTCATAATAACAATGAAAATTAATGATTAAAGCACTGATTCTTGCAGCCTAAATTAGCAGCATCCAAATCACTCATTAATTCATGAAAACAATTCACCAATGTGCCAGAGCATATACTAGGTGAACTGGGGGATTTACTATCATTTTTCCATCCATCATGAAGATATAATCTCCAAGGCTGAAGAGTCTTTCTCTGTCTTGTTTGTGGCTGTA
>NW_006480537.1:0-415 GCF_000325575.1 Pteropus alecto | reverse complement strand
TGTGTCATTGCCACTTGATCACTTAATAAGCATCTCAAACTCAACATGTGAAGAGAACTCTTGATTTCCCTCCCAAACTTGGTTCTTCTCCATTCTGCTCCATCTCCGAATGACACCACGATCTACCCAGTTGTGTTAACCAAGAACCAAGGAATCCTCCTAGGTTTATCTTACCTGCCTCCCATGTTCACTCTATCAGCAAGCCCTAACGGGCTCTACCAATTGCCATCCAATGTGGGATGGACACAGTTAGCCAACAAAAATACAGGGTGCCCTGATCAAGTTGAATTTCAGATAAATGATGAATCATTTTCTAGTAGAAGCGTGTCTCAAATACATGGTGAGAGGGCCCAGGAGGAAGGAAGACAAGGCCGACAGCTTCCCACATAGTCAGCCAGTCTCAAGTCTGTGGGGG
>NW_006480536.1:0-416 GCF_000325575.1 Pteropus alecto | reverse complement strand
ATTTCCTAATGAGGCATTCTCATAACACTTGGTATTTTTCCTTGTAATACTTTTTTACTATTTGTAATTATTTTAGATATTAGGTTAATTTCTCTCTTCACCAGATTATAAACCCTTTGAAAAAAGTGACCATGTTTTTATTTTGCTCATTATCGTGTCCTCAATGCCTAGCACAAAGGAAACTAAAACATATTTGCTGGATGAAGAATGTTCCTGTGCAAACATTTCTAACAACATAGTTTTAATAGAATGGCGTGGTTATGTCCATTGGTGAAATGTGGAAGGCAGAATTTCAAAGTCAAAACCCTTGTCAATAAAAGTGGAAGACTGGAGGTGGATGCACACAGGGCATCTGACTCTAGAGCTGCAATAATGCTGGAGTCCCTGCAGTCAAGGGGCAACCATTGCTTTTTTTT
>NW_006480535.1:0-415 GCF_000325575.1 Pteropus alecto | reverse complement strand
ATTGAATGTTATATTCACAGTCTCCATTAGGTAACTAGTGGTCAATGTTCTCCAGAGAAACAGACCAATAGATATCCTGTGATCTGCTGTCCACAAGCTGGAGACCCAGGAAAGCCGGTGGTGTAATTTACCACCATCTGTTCTTCAGGGCAAGAAAAGATGAGATGTGACATTGCAGCTCAACAGTGAGGGTAGAAGGAAGGGGATAATTCCTCCTTCCTCAAGTTTTTGTTCTAGAAAGGACGCTAGGGATGAATGATGCCTAGCCGCTTTGGAGAGGGCAGTCTGCTTTACTGAGTCCAGCGACTGAAGTGCTAGTCTGACCCGGAAATACCCTCACAGACATATCTGGAAATAATGTATAATCCACGCACTCCAGAACCAGTCAAGCTGACACATAAAATTAACCATCCCA
>NW_006480534.1:0-415 GCF_000325575.1 Pteropus alecto | reverse complement strand
CCACTTGCCAACATTGTCCTAAAGAAGAATTCACACAAAGGCATCAAGCAGGTTCATAACTTTCCTAGAAGCTTCCACAGATCGACCCAAATATGTCATATTTTGTATCATAATTCTCATTCTTTATCATAACCCATAGTAGTAAAACAAATGATAACTTGGGTCAAAATCCATCTTTCTCTCTACAAAAAGGTATTACCTGATTTATATTCCGAAGAAGCAATCGGACACGAGTAATACCAACTTATTAAAAAATCGAAATTATTCTCTAGGCTTCACTTACTTCCAAGCATTTTGTGAGAGAAACTCTGATGGGTCATTTTATACGTCCACTTGAAATGTGTTATTGGACGAGATTAGCATTTAAATTGATGAACTTCAAGTAAAGCAGATTGCTCTCCATAATGTGGGTGGG
>NW_006480533.1:0-415 GCF_000325575.1 Pteropus alecto | reverse complement strand
CAGCACCCACACCCCTGATCACATAGCTGCTTCCTTTGGTTGTTTGACCTAAGAAGGGATCTAGAAAATCCGTCCACATCCTTTGAATTCGGCCCCTCCCTCAGGCTGTTATACATTGGCAGCTACTCAATGTATAATTTTCTCAAATTGAGCAGCAATTCCCGAATGCCTGGGTCAGGCTGCCGTGGGGACAGCGTCAATGACAGGTTGAGGCACAACTAGGAACACAAAATCCAGCTGTGTCTGAGTCAGGACACATTAATAGTGTCCAATATGTGTCCTGTACCAAGTGCTTCTAAAAACGGCCCCGGACCCCTCATCTGCTGTGAGAGCATCAACCCGCAGGGTCCCCAGTGGATTCTCTGGCTCAAGTCTGGCACCTCAGGCCCCTGGACTCTCACTGGGCTGAGGTCTG
>NW_006480532.1:0-415 GCF_000325575.1 Pteropus alecto | reverse complement strand
TTCTTGTTCTTCAAGATCATAGCTGTGGTGGAATGAGATGTGCCTGACTGGCGAGCAAAAGCATCACTGATTTTCTTCCGTTCTAGTCCTTAATCACTGTTAATTCTATTTCCAGGTCAGTTACTCAACCTGGCCTCTTACTGGCAATGTTTGCAGTGGATTTTGTATGCTTAGGGGCCATGGTGAACAACACAAGATTAAATCAAGCACAAGAGAAAGTGATGTAATCAAGAGACACAATAAACGCGAGCTACATGAGGCTGCTGCCAGAGTAACACGGCATACTGTGTTACAGCACACATTTTTTATAAGTACAAACAGTACACCATAACATAATAATAAAAATATAGTATAGTAAATACATCAACCAGTAACATAGGCATTTATTATCATTATCAAGTATTACATACTGTAC
>NW_006480531.1:0-415 GCF_000325575.1 Pteropus alecto | reverse complement strand
GCGCCAGCTGCCCCGTCTCCTGGCCCGCTCCTCAGGGACGGTCACCCAGGCCAGCGCCCCCTGGAAGGGGCAGTAACCGGATCCCAGACTTTCACGGAGCCCCGGCGTCCAGTCTCCTCACTCTTCCCACAGACCCTTCTCCCGGGCCAGCGACGCCCTTCCCGGTCTCAGCGGCTTTGCTCAGATGGCTCCACTGTGGCTTTGAGTGGCCGTGCGTTGGCCAGCGGGGTCTACAGGTTGCTTCCTCAGGCTCTCGGTCCCCGCAGGCAGAGGGCAGGCCCCCCACGGCGTCACTGTGGCCGATGACCGCGGAGCCCCCGCGTGGGCTCGCTCGCGTCCGCTTACTCCTCATGCTCTTTCTGGGGTGCACTGGTGACTTTGGGACGCTGAGAGCTGCTGCCTGGGCTGCCACCCC
>NW_006480530.1:0-415 GCF_000325575.1 Pteropus alecto | reverse complement strand
TACAACATGAGCACACACATGTCGTGTACACACCAAGCTGCTCTGCAAGGAGCCGGCCCTTTTCAGTGGGAACAACCCTTTCTTCTTCCATATCACACTTGTTCCCCACCAGGATAACCTGTGCATTGTCCCAGGAGTAGGTCTTGATCTGAGTGGCCCTAAAGAGAGACAGAGAGAAGGCTATAAATGACACTTTCCTAGGCTGAAAAGGACTCTGTGAAGCTTGAAGAAACCAATTCCCTTCCATGGGGATAGCAACACCCAAGTTACTGTCAATTAATTCAGCTGACGACAGACAGACAGATACCTACCCCTATCGGCTGTCACAGATGCTGACACCTGAGCCTTAGTTGCACATCTTACGTAGCTCTTTGGATCCCTCCTCTAAAATGTCTACCTGACTACATCCTTAAAA
>NW_006480529.1:0-415 GCF_000325575.1 Pteropus alecto | reverse complement strand
GTTCATCATCTGTCACCACAGGCTGCTTGTGGGCAGCCTGCACTTGGCCTTGCTGACCGTGGGGTCAGTTCCTGCAGCGAGGTCCTATCACCCTCACGCCCCAAGCGGTGCAGGCAGAGGCCATTGCACACTCCCGACAGCCCTCTCCACCTCCTCCTTGTTCGTAATGCTCAGTCGTCAAGAATGAAACAAAGCAGACGCAACTCACAGCTCCAGGATTGCCGCTCACAGCGCACTAGCTCTTGGACAGTTGGTGGCCGTCAGCACCATGGACAGCGTCTCTGTGATTCCTATCCAGGTGCACAGCAGGGAGGACGTAGTGAGAAGGGGCTGCGGGAAAGACCGCTCATTTTTGTTCTATGCAAGAAAAACTCAACGAGGGGAAAGTTACTCAAGCGATAACCCGGTTCTTCTC
>NW_006480528.1:0-415 GCF_000325575.1 Pteropus alecto | reverse complement strand
GGCAGATTCTGACTCTAGAGCCTGTGGGATTTGCTGACAAGTGTAGTGTGAGAGGAAAAAGAAGAGGTGGATCAAGGATGACTCCAAGATTTTTCGCCTAGTCAATTGGAAGCATGGAGTTGCTACTTACTGACATGACGGAAGCCATAAGAAAGTTTCGAAGAGGTCTGGAATTTCATTTTGTACAGATTTATATAAGAGATGCTATTAAATACCTAAAGGAGGATATCAAGCAGGTAATTGAATATAGTTGTGGAGAAGCCTAGCTTGGAGATATAAATTTGGGAATGTTTAAAGCCATGAGACTGGATGAGGTCACCAGGAAGTAAATGGAGATCAAGAAGAGGATCAAGGACTGAACCTGGGGAAATCCAACATTTAGATGGGGTGATGAGGAAGAACCAACAGAGAAGAC
>NW_006480527.1:0-415 GCF_000325575.1 Pteropus alecto | reverse complement strand
GAGGCAGGGGGCGGGGTGTGGGGCAGAGGGCGGGGTGGGGGGCTGACCCAGGGTGCGGGTCCCTGACCCGGTGCGGGTAGCCGTCTGGCCGGTGTTTCGGGCCAGGGTCCCCTCTCCCAGGCTAGATCCGAGAGCCTGAGGACCAGAACAGACATGCGCTCGTTCCCTCCTCCTTGACACAGAGCATCTTCGCATCCTGGCCGGGTCCTGCAGGCTGCAAAGGAGAGGTCAGGGCGCTCCCGCATCACAGACCAAGCCGCTGTGTCCACGCTGGCTTCCGTGGTCTGTCATCAGCCCGATGCACCCACTCCCCTCCCTCTCTCCCGCAGCCCATGCTGGGCCATCTTGACCCACGGGCCACACAGCCAGCAAGAGCGAGAGGACCAGGGCCGGGCGCGAGGGGCCAGCCCTCCCT
>NW_006480526.1:0-415 GCF_000325575.1 Pteropus alecto | reverse complement strand
TTTTTTTTTAATGGAAAACAAGGACCTGTTGGAGCTGCGACATGCAGCCTGAGGCGAATTCCTTCTCCCCTACTCAGACGAACCCCTCTGCTTTTACTTGTTAACTTCCATGCATCCTACCAAATGTATCTTGCTACGATCTCTACCAGAACTTTCCTCCCCAGCAGGCTCAGGCCACGAGTGGTTCTCCCTACCAGACTGCAGGGTAATTGTGTGATGCTCTTCCCCTCTAGGCTAGGAGACAACGTGAGGGGAGAGACTATATCCGCAGAACCTGGCTAAGGTAGGATGCTATATATGCTATATAAAGAACTTGCCTCAAGTTGATCCACGCAAGAGCAGTTCACAGGTAACCACTTGCCTTTCTCTCTCAGGTGACCTCTGATCTGGACAGACCATTGCTTCCAGTTCTGAA
>NW_006480525.1:0-415 GCF_000325575.1 Pteropus alecto | reverse complement strand
CCTAAATGTTGGCTGTTCATAGAGAAAAATAAAAGTCCAGGGGAAGAAGCTAAAATGATTTTAGTGAGTATTTTGGGAGAAGGTAGGTTTAGGAAAAACAGAATCCAAATATGGCAATTCATAAGGGACAGAAGCTACACTAGATGAAAAATTTATGATCAAGTATTTTTTCTAAAAAAAGCATCTCTTGAAGGTGTACTTCTAACTGCTAGTAGCAAAGAAAATAAGCTCCTCGTTTTATATAAGTTTTCAAAACAATGCAAGTTCACTACATAAAATCTGGAAGTGTTTTTTTAAAGGGGTTTTTTTCCTACTCTATAAAAATCAAAATAGTTCAAAAGCTAGATTACTATACTATTTTAGTCTTTTTTCCTTCACATATTTTCTCCATAGTTCAGATCACAATGTATACACA
>NW_006480524.1:0-415 GCF_000325575.1 Pteropus alecto | reverse complement strand
TTTTTGGGTATGTGTATTTTTTAATTTTTTATGGTATATTTTTTTGACGGTACTAAATGTATAATTTTTGACGTGATGAATAAAAGAAGATACGAAAACAGATTCAAATTATTATATACTATTTTAGAAGATCAAGTCTTCAGAAAAACACACTGAGGTTCTAAAACTTCCTCATCTTAGTCATAATACAGTGGACTTGCTCAGTGAACTTTAACTTTATATTAGAGCACCCTTTCAGAGAGCTGCATTAATTGAGGAAAAGAAACTGAGTAACTTGAACTAATATTCAGGTATTATAAGGAGAACTCACTCTATTTGAGAGTGTTTTGAGAGAAACAAAACTGTTCTTTGTTCTTAAATATGTTGTCTTAAACTTTTCTTAGAGCTTAAAGAGGTGGCTGTTTTATTTGAGACA
>NW_006480523.1:0-415 GCF_000325575.1 Pteropus alecto | reverse complement strand
GTTCCCATATCCTCACCAACATTTGTTAATGTCAGTTTTGTTTTGTTTTGTTTTGTTTAACTCTAGTCATCCTAGGGGTGTGGAATGGCATCTCATTGTGGTTTTGATCCCCATTTCCTTAATGGCTGAGGCTATTAAGCATCTTTTTACGTGATTATTGGCTATTTCTGTATCTCCTTGAGAGAAATGTCTATTCGAGTCCTTTGCCCATTTAAAAATTTTATGTAAAATTTTATTTGCTTTCTGGTTATTGAATTGTAAGAGTTCTTTATATTTTACAGGAACAATTTTCTTATCAGATATATGATTTGCAAACAATTTTTTTCCATTTAATGGGTGTCTTTTCACTTTCTCGATAATGTCCTTCGAAGTGCAAACGTGTTTAATTTTGATGAAGTCCAACTTATCTATTTTT
>NW_006480522.1:0-415 GCF_000325575.1 Pteropus alecto | reverse complement strand
GAGCCCCTGTGTCCTCTCCCGGTGGCTGGCGGGCAGGATCCAGCTCTCGGGCGAACCCTGTCCACGCAGGCTCCAGAACGCAGCATTCCGGAGAGGGTCCTACGTGGGGACATCGCCTCGAGGCAAGGAAAGGCCATCGTCCCCCACCAGAGAAGCTGGATATGCCCGCGAGCTCACTCAGATTGCTGGAGGAGGCCCTTGGAGAAGGGCCCGGGCCTGGGGCTGCTGCAGGAGCCAGGGGTGCAAGGGGAGTGGGTGTCCAGCCAGCGGGCCTCCGGAGAGGGGCCTGGAAACCGAGTCCCCAAGCAGGCGGGATGCAGCCTCGGTGGACGGAGGAGGCCGAGAGCTTGGTGTCGGTCGGGGTGCATGGCGCCGGGAAAGCAGGGGAGTGGGCACAGCCCATCCTGCAACCAAG
>NW_006480521.1:0-415 GCF_000325575.1 Pteropus alecto | reverse complement strand
GCATCTATTTTGAAGACTCTGACCCCCGGGGCGATGGCCGGTCCCTCCGGTGACGTGTGGGCACGTGCGCTGCAGCCGCCGTCGTAATGTCCGGCTCCGAGGACACTGCCCGGGCGATGGTGGGCGATGGTCCATCCTGGGGGCCGACCCTGCGTGTCCCCACGTCCGTGTGCGGCTCCGCCTTTGTCACTGGACACGCCTGCTCCCAGCCTCCCCAAGCAGCTCAGCATCGGGCCCCAAGAATGTCGCCTGGGGCTGGGCAGCAGCCGCGGTGACCGCCAGCCAACGCCACGTGTTTGGGGGACACTCCAGAGCTACGTGGCTCCTCCCGGATTTAGGGCAATTCCCAACGCAGAGGAAAACAGAGATGGCGACGCAACGCTTGGGGTACACGGGGACAAGCTGAAATGGGCCC
>NW_006480520.1:0-415 GCF_000325575.1 Pteropus alecto | reverse complement strand
CCCGAGGGCAGATTTCAGCCCCAGCAAAGATCTAGTGGACATGGGGAGGGGCCGCTGTGAAGGGCTCGGGCCTCACCCTGCCTTCCGGGGCCAGCCGATCCGCAGTCACAAAGCAGAGCCTCATCCCCAAGCCCTCGGCCTCCTGGGCCGCCTGTCAATGTCGTGGCCTCTGTATTTGGGGGCGTGCAGAGGCCTGGCCACCGGAGACAGGAGTGCTCAGGGCAGGCACAGAGAGAGGGCCTTTGGGTCCTGATGCAACAGGTTCGAGTCCCAGTTCCGCCTTTTACACAGCCCTCGGCACAGCCCGGCACCCAGGCCCGAGTGACAGTCTCCACTCAGAAAGCGCCCCGGGCTGAGCGGTGCTGGGGCCGCAGACCTCATTCGTAGAGAGCAGCACTGTTGGCCATCACGCCAG
>NW_006480519.1:0-415 GCF_000325575.1 Pteropus alecto | reverse complement strand
AAAAAAAAAATACCACAGAAACATCCAGAATAATGTTTGACTAAGTATCTGGGTCCCATGGCCCAGCCAAGTTGATAAATAAAATTGACCATTACAATAGTGTCGTGCCAGACGCTGTGCTAGGGTGTGGTATTTCCAAGATGCCTTTCAGGAACCAACGCAGTATGATAGAATCTTTTGGCTTCCACTTCCAGTTATGTATCTGAGCATATTTATTATTTGTTGCATGCCTATGATGTTCCAGAAATGGTTCTTGCTGGTGGGGATTAATCTCATGGGGGAATTATTACATTCTAGACAGTACAGTGAATTATTTTATATCTTATACTGATTGACTCTTAGCTCAGTGTCAAGTTACTTATGGACAATGGAGAAAATATTATTTCAACCCTTTATATTTGTATGGGATGTAATG
>NW_006480518.1:0-415 GCF_000325575.1 Pteropus alecto | reverse complement strand
TACAGAGGAGTGTCTTTTTAATTCATCCATGTTGCTCATGCTGTATTTCAAAGGAAGTGCTAGGGAGGTAAATCTGGGTTAGGAAACTGGTTCCAGTAATAGCGGTAGAGGCAGTACTATTAGGTTGAAGGCTCTGAAATAGAGACTGTGAACTTACTTCAAAGGAGGGCAGTAATTAAAACACTTTAAACAGCTGCATTAGAGCAGGCTATAGCTGGCAGCCTGAAGATACCCTGGTTGGCTGTGGGATGGTAAGAGAACCAACCCATTTTTGTAGTGGGGAGGCCTCATGCAAAGTAGATAGGTGTGTCAGGAAAGATAAAGCGAAATATTTTGACCAAGGAGATGGAATTTGAACCTCTGTAGGTTAGTAGGGATCGCTGAGGAAGTGTTAGATTTATAGATAAAATTGTTA
>NW_006480517.1:0-415 GCF_000325575.1 Pteropus alecto | reverse complement strand
CACAGAAATTTAAAGAAAAGACCCGGAGGAGAATGAGATAAGATACCTCAGAGCCCTCAATCTCCTCCTAGAATGAAAAATTAAAGCCCTAGAAAAACATGTAAAGTGTCAATGATTTGAACTTAATAGTAAGAGCAGAGATGATTTTAGTAGAGGCCTTTTGAGAGCGATCAACAAGAAAGAGCTCTATAGAAAGGGCCCTTTTATAGGGATTTTCTAAATCGGCCCTCGGGGTTCACCAAGAAGGATTCACTGGTCTCAGCGCTCCAATTCCCAGTTGTTACTGCCACAATGGTTGTAGTATGTGCGGCTGAATTCCCACTTATTGCTCTCCCTTCTCTTGTTGTCACTAAAAATGTATATCTGACAATCCTCTGCCTACGGTTGTGAAACCCTTAACCATGTGAAGCTTGTT
>NW_006480516.1:0-415 GCF_000325575.1 Pteropus alecto | reverse complement strand
AAAAAAAAAAAACAGAAGGTGAGGGAAAATCAGGAGGTGGGATTTCTGAGATTAATCAACTGGCCATATTCTGTTGGCAGAGTGTACAGTCTTATAATTCATGGCCCCTGGAACACCACGCTATTTTTTACTGGTTTGATGATAAATTCTACTTTATTCAAAGGCTATTGTCACCTTCCTGGAATCACCAACAATAACAACGGTTTAGATAAGCATAGCTCGAGACAAATACAGAAATAGGAACATAGCTCAATGTCAGTCAGGAAGATGAGCTATCTGCTAGCTGACCAAATTCCCAGTGGTCTTCCTGACAGGGATTTGGGCTGTGCTTTGTTATGTCATTTAGGCCAGGGCTCCCCAATCCTACTGTGAACTGCACACGCCTTATGAGAATCTAATGCCTGATGATCTGAGG
>NW_006480515.1:0-415 GCF_000325575.1 Pteropus alecto | reverse complement strand
TAACTGGGTGTCCTGTATTTTTATTTGCTAAATCTGGCAACCTTGGTTTGAATTTACGCAGAAAGTGAGTGGCAAAGTACATTATCTGTCTCTGCCTCTCTGAATTTCCATCTTGTCATTAAGGGGTCTGAGAGATTGTTGCTTTCTTTCCTTTTTACTCTTTGGAATCTGACTCTTTCTTCTTTTCCTGCTCTTGTTTGCTGCCTCTGGAAGCTCTAGATGTCAAATGCAACACGTCCGCACCCAGGACCCATCGAGGGCCTGGATACTGATGCCCGTGCTCCCTGGGATGCCCACTTTGGTGGGTGCTATGCCCGTGCTGGTCTTGCAAATGGTTTTTCTGCCACCGCTGCTGAGCTGTCAGTGTCCCTAGAGGTTTAGTGAAGCTGCTCTGTTATGTTCATACTCTGCAACC
>NW_006480514.1:0-415 GCF_000325575.1 Pteropus alecto | reverse complement strand
AAGCAATGCTATATATTCGATTACATTCACTAATTTGACTTGAGTGACATTGAGTGAAATAAACCAAAGATAGATTTTTTTAAGCTACAATAAACTATCAATTACATTGATTGCTTTTTTTTTATCTCAGTTCTCATATATGTGACAGGATTGAATGATATGTAAATAGTCTAGCCAATTCCTCTTTTAGACATACTAGGTTTGGCCTTTGAGGACATCCTCTGACACTCAAACTTAAGGACATTTGGAGGAGATATTTCCAGAATTGCTTATAAATAACAATACGGGGGCATATACAGGAAAGTAATCTATAGAACTGTAAACTTAACAAGGACTCCTTGCAAAATGTTGTTTCACTACAACCAAAAAGTCACTCATATCACCAAAAAAACAATGATGAAAATATCTGCCCAAA
>NW_006480513.1:0-415 GCF_000325575.1 Pteropus alecto | reverse complement strand
ATGAAGCTTTCTCTGACTGTTCTAACTCTGATTGAGTTCATTCTCTTTGGCACCTGTCATCCAGTCTGTGAAGGACAATTTCGCCTTTAATTTTACGTTATTTTAGTTTTTAAAAATTATTTAATTTTTTTCATGAGAGATAATCTTGTCTAAGTTTAAACTTGTCTAAGGGGAAATATTATTTGATATGATGGTACCTGTCTTTGTATCAATTGAAAATGTTTTCGCTTAACAGTTGTTAAGATAAAATTCAATATTTTAGACCATACCAATATTTTCTTCTTGGAGACAATGATATAATTAAGATTTTATTCTAAATATATTTTAAGCAGTTAAATATAAAATTGAATGCACATCATCTAATAGAGAGGTGTTCAATCAAATGCTTTTTCTTTTTTCTTTCATTGTAAAAAAA
>NW_006480512.1:0-415 GCF_000325575.1 Pteropus alecto | reverse complement strand
CACGTCCTTCTCGAGGGGACTGGGGCCAGGGTGCTTCCAATTGGGGCACTTAGGAAGCTTCCTTGAGTTGTCATTGTTGGTAGTGAATAAAACTGCCCGAATTAAATAATTCACAAAACCCCGCATGCAACAAGGTATGAAATGAATAACCGACAGTGAGACACATGCTGCTCGTACCTGCTATTTAATTACAGGTGTCATTTCCAATAACTTGAATTTGAGAGGACCGCATTATCAAATGAAATGACAAACAAAAAAATCATAGTGAAGAATTTGTAAACTTAATAATAGAAGTGACTTGAAAATTTTAAAAATTTTCAACATTGGCCTTGTCTCAGAAAGCACATTAGAATGTATGGGGATTATACTGGAAATTAAGAATACATTTTATCTTTATGTTAAAGGAGATACGTCT
>NW_006480511.1:0-415 GCF_000325575.1 Pteropus alecto | reverse complement strand
GCAGGGAGGGTCTGCAGATCCTGTTCAAATGCAGATTATGACTTGGAAGGTGTGCAGTGAACCCCACAGTCTGCATCCAACAAGCTCTCAGGGGAGGCTGATCATACCGGCCTGCAGAGCACACTTTCAATGACAAGGCTGATGGGGACTCCTGTCCCCTAAGAAGACAACTCACCCACTCACCCTAGTGTTGGTCTCTGTGTCCTGGCCTTGGGTCCATCAACACCCCACAGAGAGCCCAGGGGTCCCTCAACCTGGGGGATTCTTTCTGTTCGTGACACAGAAACCCAGCTGGGTCCTGGGGTCTTCCCCGGATTCTCAAATGCTCTGGGAAGGTTGGATTTCCTCAAAGAAGGAAGGTCACAGAGATGACATTGGGAGTGAGAAAGGGGCAAGCTGGGTGGTGACTGGTGAG
>NW_006480510.1:0-415 GCF_000325575.1 Pteropus alecto | reverse complement strand
GGGTTAGGTTTAGGGTTAGATTTAGGGTTAGGGTTCGGTTAGAGTTAGTTTTATGGTTAAATTGGGGATGGGGTTATTTTGGGGGTGTGGCGTTACATTTAGGTTTATTGTTAGTGTAAAATTTTGTGTTAGGTTTAGTTTTCAGGTTCGGGTTCGGGTTAGGGTTAGTGTTACATTTATGGTTAAGGTTAGCTTTAGGTTTAGGGTTAGGGTTAGGGTATGGATTAAGGGTTAATGTTATTTTTAGTGTAAATTTAGAGTTACGGTTCGGGTGAGGTTATGGATTAAGGTTAGGTTTAGGGTTATGATTACAGTTAAGGTTAAAGGCCAGTGTTATTAATAGGGTTAATTTTATGTTTAGGTGTAGGCTAAGAGTTTACAGTTAGGATTAGTGTTAAGGTTAGGGTTAGTGTTA
>NW_006480509.1:0-415 GCF_000325575.1 Pteropus alecto | reverse complement strand
GACTCAATTATTTCAGTATATAAACCTTGTAATCAACTGATTGCCAAAAGAAAATTTAAATACTACGCATTGATTAAATCATGTCTTTCATGATTCACGTTAGTGGGAAAAAAATGCTTCAAATTAGTTGAATAGATCAAACTAGCCAATTGACTTTTCTTTATGCATTCAGAGCACTGCAAGTGAAAGTCATATTAAGAATTCTCTTTCTTTTATATGCCTTCAAGGTATACTGAGATGAAATGCATAAAATGAAGGATACTTGTATACTTTAATCACAGGTTGCTGTTACTTGATTTATTTCTTGATGGTTTCAGAAAACTCTAGAATGATGCTATCTATTTGTCTCTGAAGGGAAATATATAGCATTTCTAGCCCATGTTTGTTTTCCTGTTGAAAGTGAGAATGTCTGGCT
>NW_006480508.1:0-415 GCF_000325575.1 Pteropus alecto | reverse complement strand
GGTGTTCATTAAGTGGTTGATGAATGAAAGACTACTCACTAGGGCCCCAGTCATACTTAGGTTAAATCTAAAGCCCCCACCATGGCTAGACCAGAGGTACCTAGGTTCAAATTTTGCCCCTTCTCATTAGACATACAACTCTGGGCGACTTGATTTTGAGCTTCTGTTTGCCGATTGTGAAATGGAGACAGTGATTATATTTACTTCATGGGCTGCAGAGTGGTTAATGAAATTCACAAACACATCTAGCAGTGACATGTGCTGGGCACTGCAGTGTTTGCTTTATGAACATTTTTTCTTTAATTCCCACAACCACCTGGTGAAATGGAAACTATCATATTATTATTATTATTATTTTAGAGATATTTTATATTTTGAACTATCATATTGATGTGGAAGTTGAGACTCAAAGAAA
>NW_006480507.1:0-414 GCF_000325575.1 Pteropus alecto | reverse complement strand
AGGGTGGACTGGAGCTTTTTCACTTCAGGTCCCTTACAGCAATGAACCATGCTTGCAAATGGTCTGGGAGCACCAAGGGAGGTGGGATACGACCAAAGTCAACCCAAAAAGAGGTTTGGAGGATGTAAACTCTGAAGACAACAGTAAATGCATTGTGACACATTATGTCTGTGCTAGGTACCAAGGCACCTTAAGGACATTCAGTCCGTTTACTCCTCTACCTAGCAACCTGTTATTCTTCTATTTTACATATGGGGCATCTGAGGCACAAAGCGGGATGTGACACAGACTGTGCACATTGGTGAGACTGTGTTCAGATATGTTGTGCAGGTTCAGACCTCTACTACCTCTCAAAACAAATAAGGCAAGGAATTGAATCAAAAAAGGTAGGATAAGAACCTGAGTCAGATTTAA
>NW_006480506.1:0-415 GCF_000325575.1 Pteropus alecto | reverse complement strand
AGTCCCCCACCCCGCCCTTCTCCCCAGCTCACTTCTTTGAGCTGCGGGTCCAGCTCCAGCAAGCGGTAGAGATTGGCTTCTGTGGACTGCTGGTTGAAGCCATCCACAGCACGGAGCACGGCCTCCTGGTAGCTCAAGGCCTGGGCGGTGGTGGCCGGAGGCCTCGCCAGGCCCAGGAGCAGTAGCATCAGCGACCACCGTCTCAAGGAGGGCATGTCTCTCTGGGTCTCCATGGTCCCCAAGTCTGCCTTCTCCCAGCCTGCAGGACCCACCTTTATGTCCGCCTGGGCCTGATGCAAAGGCCCAACCAGGTGCCTTCCCGCCTCATCACTGGCCACCTGCCAGGGTGTGGGCCGGGCCTTGCCTCAGCCCCTGCTGTTGCCTCATGGGGCTTGCTGGGCAGTGGGCAAGGTCC
>NW_006480505.1:0-415 GCF_000325575.1 Pteropus alecto | reverse complement strand
AGGCTCCTAAAGTGTTTATTGTAAAGGGCAGGTTTTATTAAGGTATCTGTAATCATGTGTATTATGACTTAAAATGTGCTCACGGAAATCTAGGGATGAAAACTGGTATCAAATAATGAGTCTGGTTTATAAACAAATGACAACAGGCAGGACGAACTTCCAGAGTGGAGGTGTGAGGAACCTGGGAAAACCTCTCCCAGAGCGAGACATCTGTCAAGGTGGTCAAGATTAGCATAATCATTCAGTCTCTGCAGACTGATCAAAGGGCTTACAACAAATTGGGAAGCATTTATTTAACAAAATCTACCCACACTTGGTAAGAACAGTGGGAAGCTGTGCACTCTGAGCTAGGAACTAAAACCATTCTCACAGGATTTAGAAGAATCATTTCAGCAGTGTAGTAGCTGAGTGGCAG
>NW_006480504.1:0-415 GCF_000325575.1 Pteropus alecto | reverse complement strand
AGTGTGGAATTGGGAACTTACCACTTTGTGCTAGACTTGGCTAATGCATTTTCCTCCATAGACATTCACCCAGAAAGTCAGGATCAATTTGCTTTCACCTGGAAAGGATGACAATGGACCTTCACAGTCTTACCAATGGTGTATCTCCATTGCCCCACCATCTGCCACGGCTTCGTAGCTGAGGACTTAGCTGGTTGGACTAAACCCTCCACCATATAGTTGTACTATTGTATCGATGATGTCATGTTAACTTCTGATTCTCTTTCAGACCTGCAGCAAGCTGCCCCAACATTGGTAACACAACTGCAGAGGAAAGGATGGGCCATCACAAAAACAAGTTGCAAGGTCCTGGCTTGTCTGTCAAATTCTTGAGGGTTGTCTGGTCAGGTAAGACAAAAGTGATGCCCGTGACAGT
>NW_006480503.1:0-415 GCF_000325575.1 Pteropus alecto | reverse complement strand
GAAATTATATTATCTATTTATTTGTTTTCTATCTTCCCCGTGCTAGTACATGTTCCAAAGGAAGAGGGACTACCTGCTCAGAGCAGCACCTTGCTCCTAGAAGGGGCTTAGTAAATCCTTGCTGAGTGAATGAGTAGGTGAACTGGAGGGAGATAAGGAGGAAGCAGGGGTTCAGAATGCCTTCCCCAGGGGAAGAACTTGGCTACGCTGAGCCCCATTCCCATGCTCTGGGCCGCCAGGCAGAGTGAGTCAGGGTGGCAGCCCAGGGAGGGTAGGGTGCTCCCCACGGGGGTTAAAACAATTCGAAAGGCTGAGGCTCTCGCAGGAGCAGCAAGCCTGCGTCATGCACAACGGCCTCGTGCACGGAGCATCTCACCACAGCCAAACACATCGACCCCACCAGCACCAGACAGAG
>NW_006480502.1:0-415 GCF_000325575.1 Pteropus alecto | reverse complement strand
TTAGCTTGTATCAGACTTCTCTCTTTTGCTACCTAGGCCGAAGTTTTACTACTGAGTGAAAGAGATGTCAAGATTATTATTCCACGTGATGATGAGAATACACGAGTTAATAATAGTTGAAGTCAGATAATTAGGTATGAATCTGTGAAACTAAAATGCTACTATTGAGAGTCGTTTAATTAATGTTCAATGAGATTTTCCTGCTTACCATTGCTTTCTATTTCCAGATGGGCAACTCTAGCTGCCCCCAGAGACCCATAGCATGTTGAACAGTTGATTCATAGGGAAGCTATGAATAGGATGGAGAGAAAGAACACTTTTCTCTATCCCTTTAACTGCCCGAACCCAAAGAGTCCATGCCCTGCCTTGCACTTACATGACTCCCAGTCAACTCAAGAGGATATCTACTTTCATC
>NW_006480501.1:0-414 GCF_000325575.1 Pteropus alecto | reverse complement strand
AAAAAAATTATAAGAAGTTTGTAGTTCTCAGGGTTATTTCGAAGTAAAGCATTGCAAACTTAAGCACTTGTAAACAGAGGGTCAGAACATATTGGTGATTAAACCACCTTTCAGGAAACTTGAAAGATCGTTTCAAGTGACTGACACCAGTACTATGCTAAACAAAACTGGTAGCCTGGACAATTAATTACAAAAGGCAAAAATAAGTGTGCTAAAAGAAAAACAGAGCTAGAGATGCATTCTAATACAGAGTTCTTCTACCCATACTAGTCGAACACGTGCATAATTTCATCCAACCTCCACTTTACTCTTTTTGTGAACACAGGTAGACATCTTAGCAACCTCAAGAAAGCTTAAGATGAAGGCTGATATTATGTTAATTGATCCATACAGAGATTCAAACTGATAACCTTG
>NW_006480500.1:0-415 GCF_000325575.1 Pteropus alecto | reverse complement strand
GGGGGAAGGGCGCAATTTGGGAACTGCATTCTCTATCCTCCAGATTCCCCTTCCTCCCAAGCTGTCCCAGGTCACACATCTAGCCTCAGGCCAGAGGCTGAGCCCTGAGGTTATGCTTGCCCTCCCACCACTCCTTATCCTGCTGCCCCTCACCCCTGCCTGGCCTCTTCTTTCTCCCCAGCTGAGCCCTGAATCCCCAGTGCCCAAGGGATGTCAGGATGCAGTTAATTAAAGTGACCGAGGACAAGGGCTGTGGTTCCCTCTTCTTCACATGTGCACCACACATACCCACCCCCAGAAACAGAGATCCATGCATTCATATGCCTCACACCTGCCTGGTGATATTCACATGCATATGCATAATACAGAGAAGCTGCTCACAGCAGCCCACAGGCCAAAAGACAGCTGACAGAGT
>NW_006480499.1:0-414 GCF_000325575.1 Pteropus alecto | reverse complement strand
ACTATTAAAAAATCTGTAGGCAAAGCTGATTCATGCAGAATATTACCTTTTAAACCTGACACAAGGCCTATGTCTCATCTCTGTCACTCCAGAGAGAGGCCCCAGCTCTCAGGAAGGGGCTGGGGTAGAGGTGTTTATGGGCTTTGTGCTTTTTCAGTGAGTGAATTGCTGACAACTTCATCGTAACCAGGTTGCTCTGTGGCCATCACCAAAAGGAGGTGATACTTACGAGTGAGGGCTTTTAAAAAATGTATTAAATGTAGGCTGTTGGATAGAACATACATTCTATATTGAAATGTTCAGATGTTGACGATAATAAAAATCAGAGACATCCTGGAAGGGATAAAGACCCTTCTCCCCAGCCAGTTGTGATGTTTTCTGTCCCTCTCTTTGCATCTGATCACCCTGTAAAGC
>NW_006480498.1:0-415 GCF_000325575.1 Pteropus alecto | reverse complement strand
GCTTCAGTGAGGACTCCTCGGCAGCCACCAAAAAGCACGAACACCGCAGCTGGCACCATCAACACTGCCACACGGGACACCACCTACCGGCTGCCCCCACTGCCTCTGGAATGCCACCTTCCTGCAACATCACCGTCACCTCAGGGAATATGGCTCACAGCCCCACTACTGTGCCCTACAAGCTCCAGACTCAAAATCTAGAAGGGAGGGTGTAACTGGTAAGACCTAGGTCGCACGTACATGCCCATAATGTCAGGTGGCCCAAAAAGCAATTCCCTGGCAAATTCGGCATCTACATAAAAAAATGAGGTTTCTGCCTCCCATCAGAGTTCATAAGGTGGGTGTATTCATTCCCTAGGGCTGCTGAATCAAAGTACCACATCTAGGTGGCTTAAAACAAGAGAAATTTATTCTC
>NW_006480497.1:0-415 GCF_000325575.1 Pteropus alecto | reverse complement strand
CCCGCAGCTTCCTGGAGACCTAGGCCTACCCTGAAGCTCGCCCAGGCGCACCCGCCGAGTGACAGCGCTGCCGGGCGCCAGGCGCCGCGGGCACCTCGCTTACCGTAGCCCTGCTGCTGCCCCGGGTAGCTCTGCTGGTTGGGGTACTGCTGCTGGTACCCCGCCTGCTGCTGGGCTGTGCCCTGCTGGTACCCCGCCTGCTGCTGGCTGTACTGGGAGTTTCCTGCAGGGTGAAGGGGACACGAGGTCATTTCAATTGCTCGTCAGTAAACGCGGCTGCAAACCCACCGTGAGGAACTGACGAGCAGCCGACTGACTCGCCGACGTCTCCTATAAAAACAGCTTCCGAGCAGGGGTGCACCTAGGGACGGTGTGGCAGCCCCCTGCTTCCCCGATGTCCACCCCGGGCAGGCAC
>NW_006480496.1:0-414 GCF_000325575.1 Pteropus alecto | reverse complement strand
TATACTAAAACTAGTTTTATGAACTCATGTTTTATTTCCTTGTAATGGTGTATGCAGAATTTAAAATATATCCATTAGATAGAATCTGTTGGAAATAAACTCTCTCAGTGGTTAACCATTTCGAAATTTCTTTATTTTTTTCCTTATCCTGAATTTAATTTGCTACTAAGTTTATGTTCAACTGTAATTTTTTCTCATCACAATAAAAACATTATTCCAGTATTTTCCATTTGCTCCATTTGCCTCTCTCTTATTGGCTTACATTGTTGCTATTGAGAAGTAAACTGCCAGTCTAAATAATATTTCTTTGTACGTAATATGTTTTATCTCTCTCATTGATTTTAAGAACTCCATTTTTCTTTGGAATTCTTTAACTACAAAGTATCCAGTTGAATATATATATATATATTTTAT
>NW_006480495.1:0-414 GCF_000325575.1 Pteropus alecto | reverse complement strand
AAATTCAAAATTTTCTTCATATACAAGAAAACCTGAAATAGAAATAATGGAGAAGGCACTAATGATATGGATCAAGGACAATGTAGGAAAAAAAACAAAACAAAACTATAAACAGCTCCATGATAAGACAAAAAGCTGTGAATATTATTAACAAATTAAGAAATCAATCTTCAGCATCTAATAAACAGGAATTTGATTTTTCTGACAGTAAGGAATGCTTTTAGAAATTTTAGAAACAGTACTCTTACAAAACCTTAAATTCAAAGGTAAGGCTGCATCTGCTGATAAAAATGCAGCTGAAG
This sequence comes from Pteropus alecto, assembly GCF_000325575.1. Classification (NCBI taxonomy): domain Eukaryota; kingdom Metazoa; phylum Chordata; class Mammalia; order Chiroptera; family Pteropodidae; genus Pteropus; species Pteropus alecto. The sequence continues at coordinate 112 of NW_006480495.1, read as the reverse complement.
AATTTCTACTGCAAACTGCTAAAACAATTGAAGAAAATGGATTTCTTCCTGATCGAGTAATTAATGTCCATGAGACACCTCTTTTTTGGAAGAGAATGCCCAACAAAACTTT
>NW_006480494.1:0-414 GCF_000325575.1 Pteropus alecto | reverse complement strand
CTATCATCTATCTATCATCATCTATCTATCTAGTATCTCTTCCCCCTCCCACACCTCCCATAGTAAGCTCTCCACAGGAAGCCCATCACCAGGCACACTGTCCAAAAGCTTCCAACCTCCATTTCCAGGTGCCACGGTAAGGTGGAGAGCTGCGACTAATCAAAAACATCACTTAAAGGACTTGTCCAGAGCAGAACTTGTCCCTTTCTGCACTGGGAGAGCTAGTCTGAAGGGTTCATCCAGTCAGGGCTGCCATACAGGCTGTCATCACTCCATTGGGTCTGAGTTACACAGTGGAAGGCATGCCCAAGTAACCAGTCAGGTCAAGTCAAGGCCTAACGCCAAGACTGAAGGAATAAACCCAGTGGCAGCTGGTTTGTCTTGGTGAAGAAGAGCAAGAAAGAGTTGAGGAGG
>NW_006480493.1:0-414 GCF_000325575.1 Pteropus alecto | reverse complement strand
CCCCCCCTCGCTCCGCTCTGGGCGCCCGGAGCTGGCCCTGGGCAGGTGCCCCTCAGCGCCCCCAGGGCTCGGAGCCCGCGGGGAGCAGGGGCTGCGGCGGGCACAGGGCGGACTCTTCCCCCCGTCCCTCTGGGATGCATCTGTGGGAACCTAGCCCCAGGAGACGGCGTGCGTCTCAGCTGGAAGCTGCATCTCCCAGGGAAGCCACACGAGAGCTGCCAGGAGGGCGAGGAAGGCGACATTCTGCCCTGAAACCCACAGCCGTCCGTCTCTGCCCTTCCCCTTACCACGGTCCTTTCCTGCTGCGTCGGGGAGTCTCCCAAGCCAGCATGCAGATCACTGCTGATGGGGACAGCCCCCCTCAGCGCCCGCAAAGTGGGTGTCCCTGGAAACTTGGATTAAAGCACGAGCCTC
>NW_006480492.1:0-414 GCF_000325575.1 Pteropus alecto | reverse complement strand
TGAGGATAAATTTTTATGAAGGATTATGTAAACTTCAAAGGGTTCAGAGACTAGGCATTGACCTGAATTTTCCATCTTTGGCAGTGGGGACTCAGGGTAGCATTGGTTTAGTGCTCCTGGATGTTTGGTTTCTTGGAACGAGGGAGCAGAGACCAAGTTCTTCTTGGAGTACATTCTTTGACTTGAGTTCTGAAGCTAGACGGAGAAACTTACTGCCGAAGCTCCAACTCCAACGTGCTCTGGAAAACATTTCATTTTCCTCCAAAGTTGTTTTCAAACGTGAAGTGAGTGGTCTTAAAGAAGAAGGTGGAGCAATCATTCTTCTGAAAGGAATGAAGATTTAAACATCTACTGATAAAATGTGCTCTTATATATAGCAGCTGAAATAAATGAAACCGTTAGTCGATTTCTTTA
>NW_006480491.1:0-414 GCF_000325575.1 Pteropus alecto | reverse complement strand
GGGGAGGGGAGGGGAGGGGAGGAAATAAAGAAAAGAGCAGGGTTCTCAGCCATTGGACGCAAAGCCTCTGATGCTATGTACAAAACGCAAAATGTCAACACGATGTTCCCTCAGGGTCCAGGAGGGAAAGGCCAGGACTGACCCTCGGACACGAAACAGAAAATCCAGGTCTCTGTGCTGACCTCCACCCAGGGACTGTCACCAGATGGGCCACCTGATGAAGAGATAAAAGCACCCTTTCCTGCTAAACCGCACAGATGTTTCACACGTGCTTAAATCAAGAAACAGCGCGCGCCACCGCGCCTAGCCTCCTCCTTCGCGTCAGCCCTGGGTGACAAGGGACACTGAGTCCAGTCTGCAGTGACCAGGGACCCCACGTCTGCAGCAACCAGGGGCACTAAGTCCAGTCTGCAG
>NW_006480490.1:0-414 GCF_000325575.1 Pteropus alecto | reverse complement strand
TCTGGGGAGAAACGTGTACATTTTAACTGCTTATCACTCCCATCTACAGAATTCTTAAAAAGGAGGCTTGTTCATTACACCCACTGACTGGCCTCTGCGTTCTTGTCTCTTCTGTGACTTCGTTTCCCTGTAATTCTGTATTTTTTGGAGGGTCTGAAATATGAGAGGCAAATGAATGGACAGAGTATGCCATCTTGAACTGTTGTCCGAGATACATTTTCATCTTTCAAATTTACATTTTCCCAGTTAAAGCATGATCAAAATCATGTAAGTATCAATAATAGAATTCTACATAAAAAAAGGCCACTTTCGGACAAAAGAACGAAAAAGACCTGTTTACCCCATTTTAACCAGCAAGGTTACTATGTAGCAGGAAGCGAAGGGAAGGTATTAATTTCTGTGAATCAATAAAGA
>NW_006480489.1:0-414 GCF_000325575.1 Pteropus alecto | reverse complement strand
TTTAAGCGCATAGAAATAGGTTTAATTAAGTGCAATTAATTGGTACAATCATTACCTTTCAATACTTAGAGTAGAAAGTAGACCCTATTGATGAAAATTGATATAGAATTAGAATTTCAGAAAAAGAAGAGATTTCTGAGCATCTGGTTTTATATTCTTGTTTTTCAAAGAAATTAAGCATTTTATTATTTCTGTATTTTGGCTAGGAATGAAGAATAGACTTGTCCAAGTTTAATAGTTACTAGTAACAGAAACTAGACCAAATTTCCAGACTCTCAGTCATTATGCTACTTCATTTAAACATATATATGGATTCGCTAGGTAAACATATTATTCTATATAAGCAGAGGGATAGAAAAGAGAATGCGTATAGATGACTGTTTGAATAGTGGGGCAAGGAGGTGGTGAATACCT
>NW_006480488.1:0-414 GCF_000325575.1 Pteropus alecto | reverse complement strand
ACTGTGAAGATATAATATTCTCTTTTATCCACACTTAATGCAAAAATACACTAATTCAAATAATTCAAAGGTCATTTATATATGGCAATGAAATGTATTACTGTATTATTTACTTGGCAGAATATCTTTCTAATTAAAATTTGATTAGGCTTCTATTAAAAGTCATTTACATTTCCTGATCAACCCAATGACTAAAGCACGTGTCTTTGGGGTAGGGTAGTGGGGCTGCCAGAGTCTGAGAACTTGCTGAGTACTAAGAATGACCTAAGTACTAAGTATTTTGAAAGTTTCATTAACTGTAATTTAGTTATATAATATATTTTGGCATTAAAATAATGCCATGCCTTCATATAGATTTTATGTTAAATCAGCACACAGAAATATCAGATATATCCTCACTTTAAATAAAGGTGA
>NW_006480487.1:0-414 GCF_000325575.1 Pteropus alecto | reverse complement strand
TGAATTCAATAATACTTTTAAAACATAAATGGTTTGACACTCTACTATTAAATAATAGATGGCTTTATTTAAAACATAATCTACAATTTGTTCATTAGATTCATTAAGAATTATTAAAACAGGGATTTCCAGACTTTACCCACCCATTCTTATTAGGAAAGACTTTTGTATTTCCAGGCTTGAAATCAGTGAGGAGAAATTGTGATATAAAAACAATAATAAACTGTTCTTTCATAGGTGAGATGATTGCTAGAAGAGGCAGAGCTGAGAGGTGTTCCTTTTAAGTGGAAAGTTTTGGAAAATTCAGAGAGCAAGTGTAAATCAACTCATCTTGAAGAGCTAACGATAAAAAAATTTCGAGTTAATGCCATGAGTTTGCATACACATATAATGTTATTTTGCTGCCATATAATT
>NW_006480486.1:0-414 GCF_000325575.1 Pteropus alecto | reverse complement strand
GTGCTCATTGTCCTGATTTTCTTACTTCTTCCCTGGCTGTTGCCTCTATTCCTTTTTCCCAGACTAATCTTCTCTTCCAGGCCTCGTCTTCTTCTTTCGCTCCACAGCATTTACCTTTGGGACCTCCGCAAGGATATCTCAGGAAACCCTCAAACACACCATTTCCACCTCTGCACAGAGGAGCTTTACTTTGACAAACCTGGTCCTCCTCCAACTTTCCCCACCGAGCAGCCCTGTCATCTAAGTTTCCTTCTTCACCTCTCTCCCGTGAATCTCACATATCCAGTCCACTGGGCACTGATAATCCATGTCATGATTTTTGTTTTTCCAAACGTGTCCATTTACCAACTCTATTGTCACGCACAATCATTACCATGCCTGGAACAGTTCAGTAGCTTTCTGACTGGCTTTGCC
>NW_006480485.1:0-414 GCF_000325575.1 Pteropus alecto | reverse complement strand
TAGAAACCACTACACCACAACTCACAAATAAAAACCAAAAGCACTCAGCACTAACATTGTTGTTTTGATGGCATCACGTGTTATTTTGAATTGTCTGAAGCCAGGGGGTGTTTTTGAGTGTGTCAGGCCAGCATTGTCCACATTAGTTCTCTGGACAGTAAATCCTGTTAATAAATCCTTTTGGGATGACGACACCTAAAAATTATTTTATCGCCTCAATAACATTGGAAGGGCAGACATCATTTGTGCTTCTGAGTGACTTCTTGTCCCAAATGGAAGATGTGGTAGAAGCCGATAGAACCAGCCAGGCAGTCTTCTAATGATTATTCCTGTCACCTCATTATGGCTTCATCACAGCCAGGCATGAGGCAGTTACATGCAAAGCACCATGCTAAGCACCTTACATCTGTTCTC
>NW_006480484.1:0-414 GCF_000325575.1 Pteropus alecto | reverse complement strand
GCCGGTTCTGAAGGGTTGTGAGCCCCTGGCCAGGGCACGATGCAGAGATAAAGAAAACATGCCTCTGGCAACAGAACTCGCTGTGCCTTCGAAGACCTCCGTGAACCACTTGAATCTCATTTCCCTTCAGGCGAGACCTTGGCCTCCACCTCCGGGGCCCTCTGCGCTCTGGCCAAGGTGGCTGCGGACAAGGCCAGCCTGGCCCTGCGCCGCCCCTGGCCCTTTATCTCCCCTCTCCCCTCTGGGAGTTCCGCAGCCTCTTCTCCGTGGAAAGTCTTCACGCAAACTGTGGCTTGTCTTAGTCCCTGTGACCGCGTCTCCGTGCTCCAGGGTAAAGGCAGAGGGTTTAGGACACGGCTCAGCCAGGACCACAGCTGAGGAGGGCCCCTCGCCCAGAAGCTACCTCGCCCTCAG
>NW_006480483.1:0-414 GCF_000325575.1 Pteropus alecto | reverse complement strand
GAGAGAAGCTGGTCAGTAGCCCGGAGCCAGAGCAGGTGCTTAAGTCACGGTGAGGGGACGGCCATCGACACCGGGCCTGCCAACGTCGCCACGGTGCGGGCTCGTGATCTGACGGAAGGGCCGCTGGGGTGGGGTGGGGGGCAGCAGGAGCGTCACTGCCTCCCCGGTTCTCCGCGAGGTCTGAAGAGCCACCGCTCTCGTCCCGGATCCCGGGCGCTGCGAGTGGACCACGCGGTAACGTGGCTCGCCCGGCGATCGCGTCGCCACCTGGGTTTCCGCCGAAGTCCCAGCCCGAACGGGAGAACGGGAGGCTCCCCGCAGGCGGCTCCCTGCCGAGCGGGCACTGCCCTCCGTGAGGAGGCGCCGAGGCCGCGGGATCGGGGCGAAGCCCGTGGCGTGAGGTGTGGAGCGCGC
>NW_006480482.1:0-414 GCF_000325575.1 Pteropus alecto | reverse complement strand
TTTTATCAAAGGGGCCCTGCAAGGTTCCTCCTTGTAATAAAGGACACATTTGAATTAGAATTCTTAAGAAAAACCATGGCTAATTAAGATTAGCAGTCTTAACTTTGCCCTTAAAATTTAAGCCAATTATTTTTTGGAATCTATTCTACTAATTGTGTCAACAAATTTGGCTTCAATTTTATTCTAATATATATTTTCACTGTTGTAGCATGTCTTTCTTTATTCATGATGAACAACTCTTTCCGACACTGCAATACCTGAGTCATCGCTAAGGCAACCCTCGGGGCTCTATCCTGGAGCCTTCACTTATCGCAAGGTTATAAGGATTTTCTCATTTCCTGATTATGCTCCGTAACATGCCCTCCCAATGTCAGATATTTATTAAATATCTTTAACTGTTTCAATTTCATTGAA
>NW_006480481.1:0-414 GCF_000325575.1 Pteropus alecto | reverse complement strand
TGGGATGTTTTTCTGTTGTTATTAATTTGTCAGAGTTCTTTTGGACTCCAGTGTACCAATTCCTAATTTGTTTATCTGTATGTCAGAGTTCTATCTTTTATACTTCTATCATTTTATTTGGCGAATAGAAACTTCTGAATGTAGCCAGATTCCTGTCTTTATGCGTATGGTAGCACAAAAGGAAAAGGTCCTTCTGTGTGTGTCTGCATATGTGTAAAGAATTTAAATGCCTTTTTCAAGTGGCTTTCTGTTGCCTTGAACCAAGCTTTTCAACACATTTAAAAAAATTCTCCTTTGTTCCTAGTCTGATTATGTCATATTTACCATATTTAAAGTCCCAATCCTCACGTACCTATTTATAGACTATTTTCCTTTGGTTAATTATTTAGAAGCAAATATCCCATCATTGAGGTC
>NW_006480480.1:0-414 GCF_000325575.1 Pteropus alecto | reverse complement strand
TACAGTCACTTTGGAAGACAATTCGATGGTTTCGTACAAAACTAAAAGTATTCTTACGACACCGTCCAGAAATCATGCTCCTTAGTATTTACCCAAAAGGGTTGGAAACATGTCTACACAAAAACGTGAACGTGGATGTTTTTAGCAGTTTTATTCATAATTGCCAAAACGCGAAAGCTACCTAGATGTCCTTCGGTAGGTGAAAGGATAAATAAACTGTGGTAACTCTGACATGTTTTAGGGGATAATATTTACTATAGCATTATCTGCTTTGAAACTTTTATTTACACATATTAATTTTCTAGGATGTGCCTATTAAAAAACTCAATTTTTCTTGCATTGGAATTGGAATATGAATGGATTTTTAAGAAATGCCTTTTTTCTCTACAATGTATTTAAAAATATATATATATA
>NW_006480479.1:0-414 GCF_000325575.1 Pteropus alecto | reverse complement strand
ATGTAATGAAACCAATTATATTTCTTTTATTTACACATTAGGAAAAGAAAAGAAACATTAGCAATTTGTAACATTACCCTTTATTATTGTATCCCAAATAGACATTGCATTGAGTTTCTTCATTTTTGTGTGTGTGTGTGGTTTGTTTGATTTTTACATATACTTGAACAGACAATAGAACCTCAGCCTGAAAAATGGTGCCATGATGTCACTCACATCAACCGGAGGGCTTCACAGAGGCTGAGGGTACCCAAGGGTTGGACACCTCCCAGCTGGGTTTGGACCTTGCAGTGTCCCTTACTTGATGCTGGACTACCAAAGGCCCACAGGGATGAAGAGCTGAAGCAGGTGAGCTGCCCTGCTTTCATGAGGAGTCTGAGGGCATTTCCATCCTCCTCCCCCTTTTCCCAGGAG
>NW_006480478.1:0-414 GCF_000325575.1 Pteropus alecto | reverse complement strand
CGACGGGTGTCGTCCCCACACAGGGCTCTCAGGCCAGCAACCGCCCCCTCGTGGGTCTCTGCAGCGGCGGGGCTGGAACTCGGCCCGCTGTGTCTGTTTCCCACCCTCCTGCTCGCGGCCTGGATTTCTACGTGCTTGGCCTCCGCACAGCAGCTGAGGCTTTACAAGCCCTCGGGTCTTCTCCGGAACCACAGAGGGGGTGACCTGTGAAGGGTCCTGAAGCCACAGAAAGCGGCACAGGGGCCCGTGCTCTCCAGGACAGCCTCTGGGGGGCGGGGTGCACCGGGCCCCCACCTGGCAAGGCTTGGCCCCGGCGTCGAGGCTGTGCCGCGCGGCGCCTCTGGGCGGCCCACCCAACCAAGCTCGTGGAGCCGACACTAAACGACATCCGTCTGATTCGTTTACGAGGAGACA
>NW_006480477.1:0-414 GCF_000325575.1 Pteropus alecto | reverse complement strand
GCCTTCTCTTTGCCGTCAGCCTGGACTGTGTGGAAGTTGCCAGCAGGGGGCAGTAGCACCCCACACCTCTACCCCTCTGCTGTGCTTCCCAGCCGCGCCAGAGGCCACCTCAGTGAGAGGAGTGTGTGGGGCAGGCAGGCCGGCCGAGAATGTCTTAATGACCTGTGCTGTGTGCGATGGATTAGCTGGGGCCCGATGTGACAGGGCCACCTTGGGAGCCAGGACTGGCAACAGGTGCTGATTTTCTTCTGAGAGCAGGGGACGTGGGCGGGGAGGAACGGTGTCCTTGATGATGCTGACTAATAGTAAGACCCCCCAAGCCCGTCTGCAGAAGTGGCTCAGGTCCACCAAGCCTCCTGCCCAATGGGAGGGGTCACGGATGCAGCTCAGATGAGCACCAACGATGGGAACGGG
>NW_006480476.1:0-414 GCF_000325575.1 Pteropus alecto | reverse complement strand
TTTTCTTTTCTTTTCTTTTCTTTTATGGAGTTAGTTTTGGCAGTTTGTTGCTTCCTAGGAGTTTGTCTATTTCCTCTAAATTACCTAATTTGTTGGTATAGTATTGTTCATATTATTCCTATATAATTCTTTTTATTTCTGTGTGATCAATTGTGATGTCTCCTCCTCGACTCCTGATTTTATTTATTTAAGTCTCCTTTTTATTCTTGGTCAATCTAGCTAAAGGAATGTCAATTTTTTTTTCAAAGAACCAATTTTTGGTTTTGCTGGTTTTCTCTATTGCTTTTCTATACTCTGTTTTATCAATGCTTGCTCCTCTCTATTACTTCTCTCCTTATGTTTGCTTTGGATTTAGCTTGTCTTTCTTCATCTAGTTTCTCTTTTTTTTAATTAAGTTTATTGGGGTAACACTGG
>NW_006480475.1:0-414 GCF_000325575.1 Pteropus alecto | reverse complement strand
CCAGGCTCTACGGTTAGGGACAGCAGTCACCTCAGCGTCTGAGCCCTGGTTCAGCTGTCCTTCCACATTCTAGTGCTGCCGTCCACAGAACGGAGTCAGCGGCTGCCAGGTCGGAGACCTCCTTCTGCTCTGAGAACACAGTCTTTGATGGAACCGTGGTGGCGCTTGACCGCGGCAGCATCGAGCACGTGCCCTGTGCTCTTGTTAAGCTCTTTCACCTCTTGTCAATTACTTCTGTTTTTCCTCTTGGATAAAGTAAAATAAACTAAAATAAAGGCAAACTATAATTTATTAACCTTAAAAAATTAGAGTTTCCAGATGATGTGTTCGTTTCCTTCGACTGCCGCAACAATTTACCACACACTTGGTGGCTTAGAATAACAGAAATGTATTCTCTCACAGCTCTGGAGGCCA
>NW_006480474.1:0-414 GCF_000325575.1 Pteropus alecto | reverse complement strand
GCCAGAATGCGCTTGTAATGCAGACCACACATAGATGGCACAAAGTCATGTTCACTGCCTTGTGCCCCGTTCCTCTCATGATGCTGGCCTCTCTCTGTTTTACGGGGTGCAGAACGGAATCATTAGTACAAAGGTGAAATAAGCCGCAACGTTTAAACAGCCTAAACTGGGAGCCCAGCAGCCCAATTCACAACATTCTTCTCACAGAATCCTCTTCCGACATGCTCTGCACATCTGCAAACTCTCCCTAACATTCAAGGCCTCTCCCAAGTCCCACCTTCTCCAGGGTTAATTCTGTGAATCCAGCAGCCCATCACGGGCCATACATCAGTCTGAGGGTTCTACACACTTCATCCCATTGAATCCCTATAGCGGTCTCTGGGCAGGTATATTTATCCCATATAAAGGACAATA
>NW_006480473.1:0-414 GCF_000325575.1 Pteropus alecto | reverse complement strand
AATCTTTCCATCCCAAGCATTCCATTTCACAGTTGTTCTTCCGGTCCTCCTTCTACTTGAATTGCTTCTTCTACTCCTTCCCCTGAAGCTCCTCCTAGGGAATTTCAAGAAAGCTGCAGGCAAGGGAACAAATGTGCATATCCAGAACCATCATGCGGGGAGTGCCCCAGGCAGAACCAGACCTCACAGGGCCCCTCAAGTAGGATGGGCCAAGCTCTTCTGACTCCCATCCAAGCTTCCTGCCCAGGCTACTCAGCGGGGCTTGAGATGATACAGTGCTGCTGGAAGGGGTCAGGAGCCAGGGTGATGCTAGGAGAAAGGACAAGGAGAACTGGAGAGAGATGTTACAAACACGGAATTCGAGGACTTCAAGTGCTAGATAAGACCAGGCCTTTAGGATCAGAAAAATTTAAA
>NW_006480472.1:0-414 GCF_000325575.1 Pteropus alecto | reverse complement strand
AAGTTTAGTATGGAAAAATAATAAAACTTAAAATTTTTGTCCTTTGTTATCTCTAAAGTAGAATAAGTAGTAGATGGTCTATACCCTGTCTTGGGCTAAAGGCATACATTTTTAAATCACCCAATTGGTTTTTAACAAGAAAGCATAAAAATATCTTCTACCTTCATTCTCTCTTCTGATATTAAATTATAGCTTGTCTGAAATATTTTTGAAAAAAAGCATCTTTCCTCTTTAGAAATAAAAAGAGATAATGTTAATCTTCTGCCGCCCCCCCACTTGTAAGGTAAAGAAACTCACTGAAAATTGTATCTTAAGATTAAAAGTAAAGTTAAGGAATCAATAAAAATAAGATAGAGCATAGCCATGCCTGAAACTTGAATCTGCTGTCATGCCAAGTTTAGTCTCCTGGACAAA
>NW_006480471.1:0-414 GCF_000325575.1 Pteropus alecto | reverse complement strand
CAAGGGTTGCCTCACCTAAAAAATAAAAATAATAATAATAAAAAAAGAAATGGAGTCAGTTTTTTTTTCTAATGTAAATAAAAATGTAGCTATGTAACTTGCTTGTCCAATGAGACATTAGCAAATGAGATTCATTTGAAAAATACATTGCTTTTGGGCTTGCCTCTGGTGCTGGGAGATCTTCTGCCATCCCGTGAACAAGCCCAGGATAGCCTGCTGGATGATGAATGACATGTGGCCAAGTCATCCCGTCACCCCAGTTGATATCAAACCAAGTGCCAGACATGTGAGTGAACTGCCTCCCCCAGACAACTGAGTGAGGCCATCCTCGACTATCCAGCCCCCAGCTTATCAGACCATTCAGACAAAATGCCCATTTGACCAGCAGAATTGTGAGCAAATAAAGTGGCTGCT
>NW_006480470.1:0-414 GCF_000325575.1 Pteropus alecto | reverse complement strand
GAGGCTCCCGCAAGTCCCCAGGGTATACCTCAGGACACAGGGAGAAAACATGCTCTCTGCCCATAGACAGGACAACCTTGACTAGAGAAGATGGACTTTCCTCATTCTGGGAGGGGCTCCAGACTGCTGGGGGTGTGGGCACAGGGAGGTCCCCATAAGGTTAGTGGACAGCAGGGTGGTCTCAGGACTTATCCGTGGGTCTTGATCCCACATCCTTTCATGCCCTAGCTGGTCCGCATGGTCTTCAGTTACTCAAAAGGTGAAGGGTCTGCAGTTCTGGGACCTTCCAGCCCCAGTGGACCCAAGGGACAGGCGTGAATTCTACTCATCAATCAGGAGGGTGGCTACCATCTATGAGCCCCTTCTGCCGGCAAGGTTCTGTGAATAGAGCTTCCTATCTGTCCGTTCTTCCGT
>NW_006480469.1:0-414 GCF_000325575.1 Pteropus alecto | reverse complement strand
CCTCGTCCCCATATTAATACCAGGTCGGGGCCATGCCAAATGCCAGTGAGTGGATCCTTCCACCTCACCTGGGCATAAGTATTTTTAGTTTCTGGATGCCAAAAGCGGTCTGCTGCTGAACGCCCTTGAGCATCAACATTCAAAAAATTTAAAATAAAAAGTGTATGATTAAGACTATTATGTGGAGAGACCGGATAGATCTCCCCTTTTTTATTTTTTGTAATCGATTTTTGAGAGCACCATGGCACTTTTCTACAATGCCTTGTCCTTGGGGGTTATATGGAATACCTGTTTGATGAATAATGCCTATCTGGGTACAGAAAGTCTGGAAGGATTGACTGGTGTATCCTGTACTATTATCAGTTTTAATGATAGACGATTGGCCTGCAACAGCAAAGCATTTTAAACAGTGGG
>NW_006480468.1:0-411 GCF_000325575.1 Pteropus alecto | reverse complement strand
TTTTCTGAAATTAATTCATCTTTTTAAATCAAATCAGGAAGGAAAACTCTTGTCTTAAGCTTAGCCTTAGGAAGATCAACATCAACATACGTTATAAAATATATGGATACAGAATAGACATTTCTGGTGTGGTCCATCCTGAACTTTGACTCCCAAGTTTCTAGTCTCTCAACTACACCATGCTTCTTCCTAGGACTATATCAGAATCCCAAGGTCCCATAATAATACAAACCTCATAAGCATTATCCTTATTGACTATAGGGAAAGGATAAAAGATTTTTATTAATTTTGATATCGGAGAAAGGAGGGGACTATGAGGACTATGACTGGAAGTCTCATTTATTCCTTTTGACCCATTATAATAATTAATATTACCTCCCTCTATTCACTTTTATTTTATTTTTTATTTTA
>NW_006480467.1:0-414 GCF_000325575.1 Pteropus alecto | reverse complement strand
GCTGGGCTGGCCTTGGTTCCCAAGTGCTCTGGGCTTCGTTTGAGGATCTGTATCGCTGATAGACCGAGGGCAGCTGCCAGCAAGCACTGGAAAGGAGTTTCCCGTCGTAGTAGCCGCGGCGGAACGAGGATTCTCCCAAGATCGGGTACAGACGCAGCGGGCGCGGCAACGGCCCCCAATCGTCGGAGGTCAGGATAGACGGGAGCTGGAGCTCTGGCGCCACGTCGGCGGAGTCCCATGCGTTCTTCGTCGCGTCGAGAAAAAGCTGCTCCATCGCGGCCACCACGGACCAGCAGTACACCAGCGATCGCACTGATGCGAGAGGCGAAGTGTGCAGCAGTACCAGCAGCCTGGGTATATATGCTGTCCCTGGTCGTGGGCGGATGCCACCGGAGGCCGGAAACGGGGTGATGC
>NW_006480466.1:0-414 GCF_000325575.1 Pteropus alecto | reverse complement strand
CTATCGTGGGTCCTTCAGACAGTAAAGCGACCCCTCCCCAATAGCCTGTTTAAGCTCTCATTTACTAATTAATCCACACAGGGAATAATTAGGTAATGTGCGGGTTACCAATCCACCATTTTGTAGACAAGGAAGCAGAGGTACGGGAGGCTAAGACATCAGCCACAGGCCACGGCTAAGGATGATGCACGTTTTACTGCCCACAGCTGTGCTCCCAGAACCTGAGAGCACTAGGCCGAATCTTTAATCATTGTATTTGTACCGTGCAGTCGGTGGGGGAGACAGGAACAGCTCTCCTTATGCTGCCTTCGAGCTGAGTGAACCTCTCTCTGTCACATGGATGCTTGGCCCGTGGCGTTCGGCCTAGTTTAGAGTTAACCTCCACTTTCTCATCCACGGAAGTTACTCTGTCTC
>NW_006480465.1:0-414 GCF_000325575.1 Pteropus alecto | reverse complement strand
GAGGTCCCAGTCCTCTCCTCTGCGCATCCCTGGCCTCATGACTCGCGATTTTGGTCTGTTGCCTCTGAAAACGACTCAGTATCTCGTCACTTGGGATAGGACCAGTTTTGAACTGGTTCCAAGGTTACAGATACAAACTTATACATATATTACTATACACAAAACACAGTATGATGTAAATAATACAGCCTCTGGTCTTCTTCCCTGTGTTCCAACTCCATCCCAGGAGAAATAGGAAGGCAGGGGCTTTTATTTCCTTCCTTCCTTTAGCTCAGCCACGAACCCAAGCCATGCTGGGGGACAGGCAATCCTGATTTCAAAAGGAAGAAGGGAAAGGCAAGCGCAACCAGGCCACAGCCCAGCTCTGCGCTTGTCCCAGGATCCAGCGCGAGGAGACCCGGCATTGGGGAACTC
>NW_006480464.1:0-414 GCF_000325575.1 Pteropus alecto | reverse complement strand
ACACACACACAAACACAGTCATATGACGAAAAGGAGCCTCCGAGGGTTCTCCCAGAAACCCTATCTCAGTTCCTCAGGAAGCCAGAAGATGTCGTCACCTCCCAAGGCGGGTTTGCGAGAAAGACTCATCATTATCTGCTCCGATGGTTTCATTTCTGGGCTCTGACAAGAGCCTCACATTGATTCCTGAAAACAAATGATGGAAAACCCACAAGATACAGTCACTCTGAGCAAAGGGGATGACCTGGGTAGAAGACAAGCGGTTTCATTGGGAGAAGGGTCCTTACACTCTGTGCTGTCAGAGGGCAGGCTGCCCTGACCCAGACACTCAGTGACCTCAGCTCCTGAGGTCTCCAACCCCACAGATCCCCACACTCACAGCCTTGTCCATGACATAGGGCCTGAGATCCGGGA
>NW_006480463.1:0-414 GCF_000325575.1 Pteropus alecto | reverse complement strand
TGTCATCGTTGTCCTTAGTCACCTTGCAGAGGCATGCTGTGGCAATCAATAGGTTTTTCTGTCATGCACGAAGCTGGCATTTCCGTAGGCCTCGAGGGCTCGCAAATAGTTTGTCCACAGGACTCAGGCCGGCGCGTGAGCTCTGGAGTGTGCAGACGTGCGTGGCCGGACACGGCGCCCGCAGAGGTCCGGCCCCGGGTCGCCTGAGCCGCCTCTGCCTTTGTCCTCGGGCTGTTGCTCAAGGGTTCGCTGGAAGGGAGGGGCCCGCACAGCGATTCCTGGGCGCAGGCGGGTCACACTCACTCAGCAAGGGCGCTGATCTGCAGGTGACCGGCCTGGGGCCTCGTGTGGTCCACGCCTCTACGGACGCTGGGACCCAAACCACCAGTCGACCTGACTTAAGTCTGCTGATCA
>NW_006480462.1:0-414 GCF_000325575.1 Pteropus alecto | reverse complement strand
GCTAAAATTCACGACACTAACACCAAATGCTGGCGAAAATGTGGAGCAACAAGCACTCTCATTCTCTGCTGGTGACAATGCAAAATGACACTGTTACTTTGGAAGACAATTTGATAGATTCTTACAAAGGTAAACATACCTTACCTTACAACCCAGCAATCATGTTCTTTGATATTTGCCCAAATGAATTGAAAAACATATGTCTAGACAAAAATGAATGTTTATAACAACATTATTTATAATTGTCAAAACCTGGAAGCAGCCACAATGTCTTGCAGTAGGTAAGTGGATAAGCAAACTGTGTTACATTCAGACTATTTTTCAGTGATAAAAAGAAATGAGCCGTGAAAAGACATGAGAAACTTAAATGCATATTGCTAGGTAAAAGAAACCAGTCTGAAAATGCTACATACT
>NW_006480461.1:0-414 GCF_000325575.1 Pteropus alecto | reverse complement strand
ACTGTGCCTGTCACTGCCCTCACGGTCTCATTCTGCAAGGTGAGGCAGTGCAGTCATAGCCCTCCTCATGTGAGCCGTTGTACTGCAGTTTACAACCGGTTACTATACAGAGAGGCTGCAGCCTGCTTGATATCTAGGCCCCGTTAAAAGGCTAGGGGTCAGACAGTCTATACAGAGGGTCTGGTCTGTTCTACTCTTGGGAATCAGAGGAGATTCCTGTGGAGGGGACATTTACGGCACCTATTAAATGTATAGGCTTGGACAACAATAATTATTAAGAGTTATATCCTCACTATGAGGATATGGATAATCCTCAAGATAAAATCAAAGATAAAAAACGGTTTATATCAAATGTCATTTATTTGAAATGAGATCTCTTTCTCGAAAGAGTAAGTCTTGTGGATAGGTGATAGG
>NW_006480460.1:0-414 GCF_000325575.1 Pteropus alecto | reverse complement strand
AGCTCATCCACTCAGGGAGCTGAGAGGCTTCGAGCATCCTCACAGGCTGTTCCAAGCTCACTCCAAACTAGCTATCGGCAATGGAGAGGGAGAGACTCGATTAGATTTCTCTGACAGGGCCGGAAAGATTCTGGCTCCACTCTCTCTGCCTCCCTGGCCCTAAATGGAAGAGGAGCACTATGTGGTACGGGGTGAGGGGCGGCATTTAAGCAAGATATATGTGACCAGAGAGGATGCAGGAAGATCAGCCTAATAGAATCTCAGCTAGAAAAAATAGAATAGCTTCCAACTTTGTCTCCTATTACCCAGCGTGATGCCTAGCTCATGGTGCCTGCTCAGTAGGTGTCATTCATTTGTTTAAACTTCAGGGTGGAGGAGGGAGAAAGGCACTTATCCATGAACACGCTAAACAAA
>NW_006480459.1:0-414 GCF_000325575.1 Pteropus alecto | reverse complement strand
GTGATTAGTAACCTGCATGAAAGGAGTTCTCCAGCTAGGGAGTGCTGGGCGCATGGAGGGTCCCTCTGAGTCACGAGTCTGGTTTTATCTTATTGCATGGATGTCTCCAACGGGAACATCCGTATACGATTGTGGACTACAAGGGTTATTAAGAAACGCCATGTTTGAAAATAGCTCCCCGTCACCTACCTGCTAGCACAAGGCCCTTCCAGTGCCAGTTGACTGGTCACCAAAGGAGAGGTCTTGTGTTACCCTTAACATTCTCTGATCTTATTTGAATAGTCAAAATATGCAGATACCTCCTCTCTCTCTCTCCTTCTCTCTTCCTCTCTCTCTCTCTTCTGCCCTTCCCATCTCTCCCCCTCCATATGTTGTCATGTAGAACTTCCACACAGGACGACTAGTTGTTTTTTT
>NW_006480458.1:0-414 GCF_000325575.1 Pteropus alecto | reverse complement strand
GTCCTCATCTTGGAGTTCCTTAGGCTAAAAATTTTTTGATTCCTTTTTCTCCCAAATCACATGTTCAATCCCATAGTAAATACTGTTGTTATATAGATATAGTCATAAATGTAGATATCGATATAGACATAGATCTACATGTTATTTGTACCTTTTTAACACTCCTACTATTACAACTTAGTGGAAACCACCATCATATTTTGCCTATATCATTGTATGAACTCATTTACTTGCCCTAATGTCTCCACTCTTGCTCCATCCACTAATGTCTGGTTGTAATACAACACCCGAAGTGATCCAAATTTAATTCAGGTCCTTTTATTTCTTAGCTCAAAACCTTCTAATGTCACATCGATGTTTTCAGAAAAATTTTCTAATTATTACAGAAGACTGTGAAGCTCTTGATAATTTGTC
>NW_006480457.1:0-414 GCF_000325575.1 Pteropus alecto | reverse complement strand
TTTTCCAATCATGCACTGGACAGAACTTCGTTCCCAGTCATGGCTCATATCCGGCTTGCTTCTGAAACACAGCCCCGTTATTTGCTCTGCATCGCAAGCATGGTACGGGGGTAAGTTCACCGGAAACATGTCTTTTTTGTTTGCTGTCAGTATGCGATAATGCAGAAATTTAGCTGTTTGCACAGTGTTTTATTCACCTCTTTTCCCCAGAATGGGCAGGCTATTATGACCGTTCTGCAGCTTGTCATTTCTGTATTTATATGAATACCACTTAACAATCATACATGATACGCAATCATAAAAAGTACTTAACCCCTCCCTCCATGAAAACCTCTCCCTACGACTGAAAGGCATCTCGGACGACGGCGTGACCCCCACGGCAGCAGCAGCAGTGCGGGCCCGTCCTGGCGCCGA
>NW_006480456.1:0-414 GCF_000325575.1 Pteropus alecto | reverse complement strand
TAACTAAGGATATAAAGAAGAAGCCACAAAGAGACCAGTAGGAGGGCCAGAGATGCAAAACAGGCTTGTCCCACACCCGTGTATAGTGGTTGAGAATCAAGAGAATGCAAAGGTACCCCCTGAGGAGTGAGGGGTCTCATCCCCACATCAGAAATCTCAGCCCAGAGCACCAGTGCCAGGAAGAGGAGCCCCTACAAAATCTGGCTGTGAAAATCAGTTGAGACTTTGTCTGTCCCAATGAGATGGAAGGCTTCTAGAAATCCAGACGTCCTCTTAAAGGGTCTGCACATAGCCTCAGTCTCTTGTAAGTGCTCACCCTGGGCTCTAGTGAAAGAACAGCAGCTCAGAAGGTACCAGAGACATACAAGGAGAAACTGAGTTGTGTGGCTTCATAGTAAGGCCTGAAGGGACAGC
>NW_006480455.1:0-414 GCF_000325575.1 Pteropus alecto | reverse complement strand
GAACTTCTAAAGGCCTTGGTAAAGCCAAATCTCCAATCACTTTTCTTGTATTTTGTATTGACAATTTTTAATTTGTCTCTAGGGTGGTTTATAACATATCATTTGATGCTGCTCAGCTTGCATATTTCAGTATTCTCTGTGCTCACATATTTATCCACTTCTAGAGTCACCCAAGATTATTGTTTATACCCAGACACTTGGAAGACTTCAAGGAGCTTCCTTTTCAAATGCATTTTATCAGCTGCAAACAGATATGCCACCATATAATGTACTGTTAGTATGTAAAATGTATGTGCACAGACTGTGGAAGGCAAAGGCAATGAGTAAACCTTGGGTAAAGCGTTGCTTCTATTTATCAGAGATGCTGAAAGATTGTAAGTGCTGATGGAGATTTGGCTTTACCAAGGCCTTTAG
>NW_006480454.1:0-414 GCF_000325575.1 Pteropus alecto | reverse complement strand
TAATCCCTGAGGCCAAGAGAATGGAATGCTCTGATTGGCCAGGTCTGGGTCATGCGCTCACTTCTGGGTCTTACAAGTGCAACAGTCTGGCGTAGAGTAGGCACTGAAAAAATATATGTTTAATACATGCATGCATGAATGAATGAATGGCCCAGAGGTGTGCAAGTTCACAGTACACTGGAGGACAGTGAGTTGGCCATTGTAGGTAAAAGAATGTGATGGAAAAACCAAGAATGAACAGACAGTATTTGATGTGGTTGCCGCATGGAGAAACCCAGACGCACTATCTGCCTTCTGGAGCTTACACCCTAATAAGAGTCATGTTACAAACCCCTACATGTTACAACACAAGGAAAGGTGATGGCCCTACAGGAACAGAAAGGATGTGTCTTCCCACCTGGAGAGGGAACAGGG
>NW_006480453.1:0-414 GCF_000325575.1 Pteropus alecto | reverse complement strand
AGGGTTAGGATTAGAATTAGGGTTAGGTTACCTTTAAGGTTCAAGTAAGGTTTAGTTTTGGGTCGTTTAAGGTTATGGTTAGGTTAAGCGTTATGGTTTGGGTTAGGGTTACAGGTATGTTTAGTGTGATGAATAGGATTAAGAGGAAATATTTAGCATTAGGATTTAGGGTTAAGGTTAGGATTAGGTGTGGATTAAGGTTATGGTTAGGGTTAGTTTTATCTTTAGGTTAGGGTAAGGGTTAGGCATAGGTTTAGTTTAGGGGTAGGGTTGGTGTTAGGCATAGCGTTAAGGTTAGTTTTACGGTTAGGGTTAGAGTTATCGTTAGCTTTAGCGTTATGGTTTGGGTTAGAATTAGGGTTACGGTTAGGGTAGGAGTTTAGAGTTAGGATTAGTATTAAGGTTAGGATTAGG
>NW_006480452.1:0-414 GCF_000325575.1 Pteropus alecto | reverse complement strand
GTTAACAGGCAAAATGCCGTCTCTCTCGATTCTTGGTGCCGTGGAAATGAGTAAAATTTTTTTACTTTGTGCAAGTTGCCCTTTTGAAATTTTGAAGCAAATTCTACTCTGCACATCACAAGGAAGCCAGCCTGAAAACAGTTCAAGGTCACCAGAATCTGGATCTTCTGAACGATATCCCCTTCTCAACGCCTCCCCGTCTGTAAAGCTCTCTCCCCTCCATGTCACTCCGCATCTGCTCCTCAGGGAGAAGCTGGGACCCAGAAATGTACAGACTCCCCCACGGCCCGGCAAGCAACAGAGCCAGGGCCTGACCCAACCTCCTGTGATTTCCCACAGGAGCCACACGTCCCAGAGACTCCGGACTCAGCCGATCCCTCTGGCAAGTCACCGTCTGTAGCAAACGACGACCTC
>NW_006480451.1:0-414 GCF_000325575.1 Pteropus alecto | reverse complement strand
TTGAGCATCTTTTCATGTGCTGTTTTGCTATGATCATTTTCTTTTAGATTTATTGAGGTATAATTGACATATAGCACTGTATAAGTTTGAGGTGTATCACAATGATTTGGTTTATATATATCATGAAATGATTATCACAGTAAGTTTAGTTAACATGCAGCATCTCATATAAATACAAAGTAAAAACAAACATTTTTCCTTGTGACGAGAACTTAGGATTTATTCTCTTAACAGTTTTCCTGTGTATCATACAGCAGTGTTAACTAGTCATCATGTTCATTACATCGCTGATCTTTCTTTATCTTATCACTGGAAGTTCATGCCTTTGACCACTTTCACCCAGGTCCCCTCTCTCTACCCCCTGCCGCTGGTAACCACAAGTCTGCCCTCTTTTTCTATGATTTTTTTTTTTTT
>NW_006480450.1:0-414 GCF_000325575.1 Pteropus alecto | reverse complement strand
CGGAGGCCAGGATGCATCATCTCATCATCCAGAGCTACCCATGGGAGCTGGGGTGTGGATGATTGTCTTTCTTGCTCTAAGGAACCCCACCCTGTCCCTTGGGTAAATAGTGCCCTTGGTAAAGCCGTCTACCCTCGGATCCTCTGGCCCAGCCGATGCGGAGAGGAAGGGCGAGGCTTGTAATGCTTCCGGGGCACGGAGCCCTGGGCGAGGCTTCTGCAGGGAGGAGGGGATGGGAGGCATTTGATGGGCAGGCAAGGGGGTTGGTGGGGTGGGGGGCGAGGAAAGGATGGGGAAAGGTGTCCAAAAGGAGATGAGGGAAAGTGAGAAATGTGGAGAAAGGCCCAACCAGAACTGCAGGCAGGGTTTTCTATTTCCACATGGCTGTGGGAGGAGGGTTTCAGAGGGCACACT
>NW_006480449.1:0-414 GCF_000325575.1 Pteropus alecto | reverse complement strand
TAAGATATACAGGCAGGAAACAAGAATGTTCCTTTATCTGTTTGTTACTTTTATCTACTTACTTCAGATGACCCAAATCTGCTTTATACCACCAGTTTGTAATATGTACAAATAGGCCAAGAAGGCTGGATTAGTAAATTTCAAGAAGAAAACTCTTAAACTTGTATTGACATTATATGACATGTGGTATCTTGACAGAAGGCTTTTGTGGTGAAGGTACTGATTTATAGTTATACTGATCAATTGTCAGTAAACCAAGCAGCTTTGTTTCAATGCAAAATTTATAATTTTAATTAAAAAATTAGTACTTGAATATATGTATATACACACCACAATGTTTTGGTGAACATTTCTGTATCTGCTGCTAGACACTGTTTTACAACCCTGGAATGTCACCATCACCTTGGAAAAAAA
>NW_006480448.1:0-413 GCF_000325575.1 Pteropus alecto | reverse complement strand
CCCTAAATTTAACCAAAAGCTATACCTATCCGTAACCTAAACCCCAACACTAATTCTAAACCTAAAGCAAACACTTAACTCTGAACATCACCATCACCGTAACACTAAACCTAACCTAACTATAACCCTTCGCCTAACCATAAACATAACCTAACTCTTACCCTAAGTTTAACCATAACCTAACCCTAAACCTAACACTAACCTAACCCTAACCCTAACTCCTAATGCTAACCCTAACCCTAACTTTAACCCTAAAATTAACCCTAACCTTACTCCTAACCCCTTATCCTAACCCTAAACCTATCCCTAAACCTAACTCTAAACTTAACTCTAACCTTAACCCTAACCCTATCCCTAACCTTTACCTCTAATCCTAATCCTAACCCTAAAGCTAAACCTAACCCTAACCCTAA
>NW_006480447.1:0-414 GCF_000325575.1 Pteropus alecto | reverse complement strand
GGAGCTTCAGCTGCTCCGAGCGGGCCTTTGAACCTCTCGGTGAGTTCAGAGACCTCCTGCCTCCCTGGGGGTTGAAGGACTCAGAAAGGTGAGCGAGCAGGTCTATAATTAGCGCCCACCCATTGGAGGGCGACCTTGCCGGGGCTGCATTCCAGGGCCGAGCCAGATATAGCCCCAGAGCTGACCCGTCCCCTCCCCAGCTGCAACAGCTGGACGGCAGGGCAGCCCGCGCTGTGCCTGGCCGGGCTGGGCCTCTGCACCTCGGGCTGGGATCTGGGGAGATAGGCTGCTGGGTGGGAAAAGGGGCAGCATGGTGCTGGACTCAGACGTGGCCTCGGCCACTTCTGTCGTGTCATGACTGGTCACGAGTGGACGGAGGACAAAGCTGGGCACTGCTCTTTCCAGGAAGATCTG
>NW_006480446.1:0-414 GCF_000325575.1 Pteropus alecto | reverse complement strand
AGACAGTAGATTTTCAAAAAATAACATCGAACAAATTAAGACAAGAGTTGAGAAGATCAGCATCCCCGTTTGTCAGGTGGATGAAGGCGGCTTGGTGTGCCAGGTGACATGCCACCTGTCCATCAGGCAGGGTGGTCAGAGAGACTCGGCCCAGTGGTCTGACCGGGCCCCCCGTTGGCTCTCGGCCATTCCCACGTGGCCCTGCTCACCCCTCCTGCCGCCCGGCCTTGTCCTCCCCGGCCCCGGGGACACAGAGATGGTGCAGCAGCTTCAGGATTCTGCGGGGACTGGGGTGGGGGCCTCCTCGCTGACCGATAGAAGGGACTGGGCCCCTGCAAGGGCACCCTGGCGGCCGGTGGCCTGAGAGCCCCTCATTAACTAGACCAGCCGCCGAGGTCGTGAGTCCGCGGCCCG
>NW_006480445.1:0-414 GCF_000325575.1 Pteropus alecto | reverse complement strand
TTTTTTTAGATATATACAAGAGGCCAGCTAAGGGTAACAGATCACCAAAAACATTAGTTTCTCTTGATAACTGGTATTATTATCATGGGAAGAATCTTATATAGGTACAGAAAAAACTAAGCCATGGTATTTTTCACTTTTACCACTGACAGAATTCTTTGATATAGTTATATCATGTTTAGGACCCCAAATGGGAAAAGGTCAACTCTCATAAATCACATGGCTCTTATGAATCTTTAGAAAAGAATGCTTAAACCAAGTCCACTCAGTTGCAGTTCACTGAACAAATGTGACCTGAAAACCAAACACTATGGTTGATGCTGAAGAGACAGAAACCAAAGACATTACTCTATATCACAGAAGCAGCCTCTAACTCAGACTGAGGGAAGGTACTCTCCACAGCAATGAATGACA
>NW_006480444.1:0-413 GCF_000325575.1 Pteropus alecto | reverse complement strand
AAATAATTTTAAAATCATTTGTAAAAGTAAAATAAGGCAATCACAAATTAAAATATCTTAGGCCTCTAAGTTATTCAATGGATTTTAATTATATTAATAAGGTAATATATAGTATTTAAGCCTCTTGCAATAATTCCTAACCTCTATTTAAAAAAAAAAAAGCTTTCATTGTTTTACTAAATTTATTAAATTCATGTTAAAAATAATATTCATCCAATGACAGGAAACTTACTAATCATTTATATTCATCGATTATTTCTGCACTAATCCCTTCTCCTACATGTACTTATAAACCCTAGTTAATAAAGAGTCCCACCTTCATCTTGGGGAATCAGCTTTGCAGTCATACATATCTACTAATACTCCTTTTGCAAAAATCACAAAGCAGGACAAATGTGGAAACAACAGCCAGG
>NW_006480443.1:0-414 GCF_000325575.1 Pteropus alecto | reverse complement strand
TTTTTTCTGGGCACTGGAACATTTCTGCATGTAACAGAGACAGCCGTGTCTGTGTGGTTCCCTGTGGACTGGCCACGGTATGCACTGAATAAGTTGAGACCTGGGGTGGATGTGTAGATGGAAAGTGTGCACACCATCCAGCTGGACTCAGGTCACCATGAATGTGCAGTTTTATAAGGCGATCAGATGCAAAGAGAGGGACGGAAACCATCACAACCAGGTGGGGAGAATAGTCTGCATCTCTTCCGGAATATCTCCTTTTTTCATAAAGTTTGTGCATTCATTTGAGTTATCTTTGATTCAAACCAGAGGAAATCACTTGAGATTTAACAGCACAGTCATTATGTTTGCCAATGTTTTGTATTTGGTTGGAAGTCATTGATTTTCTGGATGTCTGGGCTGCAATGTGTTGTG
>NW_006480442.1:0-414 GCF_000325575.1 Pteropus alecto | reverse complement strand
CAGGGTGAGAAGGAAAGTTTCAACCCTCTAATCACATGGTTGGCTTCACTGGAAGCCAGCCTCCATCTTTGGCTGGTTTCCAAAAGTCACCATATTAACATAACAAAAGACAACTTTATTTCTCTCATCAGTTAGGAACACTCTAAGGGTTTAGAAGCTGTGTGCCAGAAACTAGGATGAAGACCAAGTATATATTTTTTATCATAAGTCATAATATCGTAGTATTATACCTGGAAATGAAAGAATATATTTCTAAATATTCTATTCATGCCGAAGAGAAATCAAAACAGAAATTAGGAAAATTTTTAAACTGAAATACAAGTAACTACAATACATGTAAAATACAGTATTCAAATAAAACTGCTTTAAGGGACACGTATAGTCATATGTACCTATGTTTTTTTAAAAAAAAAA
>NW_006480441.1:0-413 GCF_000325575.1 Pteropus alecto | reverse complement strand
AGATGCACACACACGTGCACACAGACACATGCACATACATCCATATGTGAAAGATGCACACATGTGTGTATACAGACACATGAACAGACACACTCATGCAGAGATGAACACACATGTGTACACACAAACGCACACATGTGTACACACACATACACACGTGCATGCAAAGAAATGCATACACATGTGCACGCAGCCACATACATAGAGATACACACATGTGCACACACAGATGAACACAACGGCGTAATACTTGCACATATGCACACACGTCCAGACAATGCAGCTATGTCTGCACACACATGCCTGCGCACATTCACACACAAAGACACCAGCACACACACAACATGACACAATCCCGTCGTCGAGTGGCCCTGAAGTGACCCCACACGTCCGTTAAAGCGGCGCACGCGACA
>NW_006480440.1:0-413 GCF_000325575.1 Pteropus alecto | reverse complement strand
TGTGTGTGTGCGTGTGAGTGTGTGTGTGAGTGCATGTGTGTGTGAGTGCGAGTGTGCATGTGTGAGTGCCTTCATGCGTATGTAAGTGTGTATGTGTGCGCGTGTGAGTGTGTGCGTGTGTGTGAGTATATGTATACATGCGTGTGTGAGTGCATGTGTGTGAGTGTGCGTGTGAATGTGTGTGTGAGCGTGCATAAGTGCATGTATATGTGAGTGCGTGCCTGTATGAGTGCATGTGTGCGTATGTGAGTGTGTGTGCATGCATGTGAGTGCATGTGTGTGAGTGCATGTGTGCAGCGTGCATGTGTGCATGTGTGAGTGTGTGTAAGTGCGTGCTTGCGTAAGTGCATGTGTATGTGCACATGTGAGTGCATGTGCGTGTGTGTGTGCATGTGTGAGTGTGTGCGTGTGTG
>NW_006480439.1:0-413 GCF_000325575.1 Pteropus alecto | reverse complement strand
CGAGAACAGGTACTCTAAGAATGAATTCTTGTCCAGGATCAGTGATCATGCTATTCTTATTGTTTGGTAAGTCAAATGGCACCTAAAGCTTGAAGTCTTTCCTTCCATTGTATTGGAAATCTTTAACCACGATTTCTCTAAGAGTAAAGCCACAGAACATGCTTGAGGTAACCAGAACCGTTATTGTTGTTTTTATTTTTCAGGAAGAAGCAATGGAGACTCAGTGAACCAGACACAAGGCCAAGTGACCCTCGCAGAAGGGGCTTCCCTGACTGTGAACTGCTACTACGAAAGCTCACAGTACCCCGCTCTTTTCTGGTATGTTCAGTATCCCCGAGAAGGTCCACGGCTCCTCCTGAAAGCTGTGAGGGACAATGACAAGGGAAGTGACAAAGGTTTTGAAGCCACATACC
>NW_006480438.1:0-413 GCF_000325575.1 Pteropus alecto | reverse complement strand
ATTTATTTTTCTAAGAAATATAAGGCTAAAGTCCTGCTTCTCTAAAAGTCAGTGTAATTTTATGGCATTTTTCAATCTTTGAGTATCTTATGCATTAATAACTGTTGCTTTCCCTTTAAGGGAAAACCGTAAATGGCACTAACATGGACTAGCACAGAGAAGTCCAGCCTGAACAATGGCAACTGTGAATTACAGTAAATTCTTTAGATGAATGTAGTTATTTACTCTGAAAAACTGTTAATTGAATATGGATTAATGAAGTATTACCTGGCTGATTCCTGTAGACTTTGACAGATGAAGGGATAAAAATGGTCTCTAAATGACAGATTCTTAATGTATGAATAACTGGTAATTCTGAAGTATTTGAGAATACTTAAAAATGGTATCTTCTCTTACAAAGCCTAAACATTTCT
>NW_006480437.1:0-413 GCF_000325575.1 Pteropus alecto | reverse complement strand
ATGAGTGTTCAGTATTCCTTCCTACAGCAGAGACTGTATCAATACTACACAGTGCTATGACTACCCACTACTGAGTCGTAGTACCTCTTCCCAGCCTCAGCCCAGGCCAGGCCAGAGGAGCAGTGTGCATTCTCCACTGGCTCCAGAGATCCTGGAGAATGCATGAGAGCCAAGGCTCAGGAGCTCTGCCTGGCCTTCTGCCAACGCATGACCTTTAGCTGCCAGCCTACCTGCCTTGCATCGAACCTTTACTTCACTCAAGCTCGGCTCTTCTTCAATCTCAAAGCGCCCAGGTCCAGGGCAGGTGAAAGCCCAGAGCGGAGCGGTGGCCAGATAGGGGCCAGTCGACTTCAATTGAGCCTCTCTGGGCCCCCGGAATGGCTCAGGTGAGTTGCCCAATTAACACTCCTAGG
>NW_006480436.1:0-413 GCF_000325575.1 Pteropus alecto | reverse complement strand
GGGTGCAAGAGGCAGAATAGCACAGCTTTAAATCTTTACTACTCATTCACTGTGAGACCATGAATACTTTACATGACCTCTCTTTATTTTATGATACATAACTGAGATTGGATATATAAAATGATCATAACAGTGCCTGGCACATGGCTTGCAGGACCCGGAATTGGGAAGTCCATGGGACCCAAATGGCCTGTGTCTTCATTACTTCCTCTTCTTACTCCGTTTTCTTTCTCAGATGAGATATAGAAAGACAAGTGGAGGAAAAACAAAGTAAAAAGTTTTGTATACAATGCTAAGACATTTGAACTTAATACTAGATAATAAGAAGCCAGAGGTTTTTTGAAGCACTGAAATAACGTGCTCATTTACAGTCGTTCGATGTTTAAGAAAGATCACTTATGGAGGCATAGAGA
>NW_006480435.1:0-413 GCF_000325575.1 Pteropus alecto | reverse complement strand
CCCCTTTCTGCTCCCTTCCATTCCTTCTTTTCTCCTTTCATGAAGGCTCTCTCAATATAAAACTCAAATGTTTTCAAAAGCATGCTTACTGTGGATGAAATGCAAAGAACACTTGATGCATTGGAACATGCACTGAGTCCTGGCTCCACTTTGTTTCCATATCTGCAGAACGAAGATGAACATACCTGCCCTAAAATTTCAGTAGTTGCTTTTGGTTTCAAAGGGCATAATGTATAGGAATTTTGTACGATCAGGAAAATACAAGAATTTTTAGAAAGCCATTACAGAGAAAGAAAGGGCAGCTTGGCCAAGAGTTAAAGAAACTTAGTAGTGAATTAATAGCTGTGTCAAAATTATATCTTAGAGCAGGAATTCTCAACCCCCGGGCCACTGACCAGTACTGGTTCCTGGCC
>NW_006480434.1:0-413 GCF_000325575.1 Pteropus alecto | reverse complement strand
TACAGTTTCACCCAAAACATTTAATATTTATTATGTGTCAGATATTGACAAGGTGCTTCCACCCTCTCGATTCATTATCTCATCCAACAGTCTTTATAACAATCCTTTGGGGAAGGCATTATTGTCTCCATTTGATATTTGAAGAAACTAAGAGACAAGAAATAAGTGGCTTACAGAATTTCCCACAACAATGCAAGTGCTAGAATTCAAATCCTGGGCTCCCATATTCAAATCCAGTACCACTTCTATTATGTCACAATAGCCTACGACTTACTAGCACTGGATGAGTAAATGCACTAACTTTCGAGGGCTTTCAAGAAAGTGTATACAATGCGACAGAGGGCTGTATAGCACAAAAGTGTTACCAGGCATTTAAATAAGTATTATTTATTTAACCCTCAAAATACCCTCAG
>NW_006480433.1:0-413 GCF_000325575.1 Pteropus alecto | reverse complement strand
GCTAGTACAAAAGATAAAAGGCAAAAATAGGAAGAGCATGTGTAATTACAATAGTAAATGACGGGATACACACAAATACACACAAATACAAGAAGTGAAAAATGACAAAAACATAAATGTGCTGGGGGTGATTTTAAAATGGGTGTGAACTTAAGGGACCATCAATTTAAAATATACTGCTATAAATAAACCTTGGAATATGTGAAGCACATGGTAACCACAAATGAAAAATCTTTTAAGAGATATATAAGAAATAAAAAGAAAGGAATCCAAGCATAAAACTACAGAAAGTAATCAACATAAAAGAGAAGACAGCAAGAGAGTAAGAAAGGAACAGAGAAGAATTACAAATACAATGAAAACAATTAATAAAATGGCAGTAACAACGTACCTATCAATATTTACTTTAAATG
>NW_006480432.1:0-413 GCF_000325575.1 Pteropus alecto | reverse complement strand
AGGCAGTGTGCTCGAGGCGGGTCCAATAATCTCAAGGCTTTTAGTCGGACACACCTATCCCTAGAGTCCTGATGAAGACAACATTGTTCGCTCCACTCTCCACTGACTGGAATCTTCTTGGCCTCATCTCCGTAGACGCCTTAATGTCGCCCACTTCCTTCTTCAGGGCCACCTCCACATCGTCGTCTTCGCCCTCACTTCCAGAGGGCTGCTGATCCTTGTCTGTAAACCGTCTGCATAAAACGAATGGGCAGAAATGCCACAACAGCTCATGTTCAAAGCTATCATTAACTCCTCATGTGAAACCCCCAGTGACGGATGGCTCGATACTGATGATCAAGCTTTTTATTTAGAGATTGAGACATCGCTCCCTCTAAAATGCGGAGGAAGAAGGGTGTTCCCTCAGACTCTGG
>NW_006480431.1:0-413 GCF_000325575.1 Pteropus alecto | reverse complement strand
TAGTGGCTTTTCCATACAAAAAGCCTGTCTTGGTTCATGCTGTGGACTTTCCTAAAGTCTTTCACAGGTTTGCAAAACCCAAACAAGAAGCATCTGGCCTCACTGTGTCCTGTACCTCTTGGTGAGTAGCCCAAGCCCGGCACTAGTGGCAGCTGGCCTCAGTTCCTGACTTGGCCTCTTGAGGCACCTATAAACCCAGACTGGCTGGTGGCCATCTGAGGACTGCTTGGTGACTCTTGTCAGGTGGCTCCAGTCAGGGCACAGGCTGTGGCTAGAGACCCTCCCAGGAGGCCCTGGGACCAGCATGTTCAGTGGCCGGCTTCAGATTAAGCTAGAGCACTACCCGGGACTGTATTTGAGAACCACACAGCCAAAGGACAGACTCAGCAGGCACCAGAGCCCTGCTAAAGTGA
>NW_006480430.1:0-413 GCF_000325575.1 Pteropus alecto | reverse complement strand
ACACATATATTTTTAATAAAAGCAAACCCATCTTATTATGGACTTAATATTTGTGTCCTCCCTAAACTCATATGTTGTAGCCCTAATCTCATGTGACTATATTGAGAGGTGAGTCTTTGTGGAGGTTGTGAAGGTTAAATGAGTTCATACGGGTGGGGATTAGAGTCTTTATAAGAAGGGACATGAACAAGCTCCCTCTTTCTCTCCCATATGAGGACACAGCAAGAAGGTGGCCGGCCATCTACAAGCCAGGGTGCGAGATTTTACCAGGAACCAAAAAAGGCTGGCACCTTAATTAGGGATTTCCAGCTTCTAGAACTGTGAAAAAATAAATGTCTGTTGTTTAAGACACAAAGTTTACAGTATTTTGTATGGCGGCCTGAGCAGACTCTACATAGAATTTTGCTACTTTT
>NW_006480429.1:0-413 GCF_000325575.1 Pteropus alecto | reverse complement strand
TATCCTTTAATAAATTATTGTAGCTATAGATATTTTAAATAATTCTATCTTTTATCCTTTATTCTAGAGTTAAGTGATTGTCGCATTACCATAAGACAGTATTCTGGTTTTGACTATATATTTACTTTTACCAGTTCATTTTAAATTTTCATGTGTTTTAATGTTAATTAGTATACTTTCATTTCAGCTTAAAGAACTCCTTTCTAGCATTTATTATAAAGCAGGTCTAGTGGTGATGAATTCCCTCAGCTTTTGTTTGCCTGGAAAATTTTTTTACCTCTCCTTCATTTCTGAAGGAGAATGGTACTGGATAAAGTATTCTTGGTTGGCAGTTTCTTCTTTCAGTGCTTTGGAAGTTCACTTATAAATGACAAGCTTCTTTTCTCTTGCTGCTTTCAAGATTCTTTCTTTGT
>NW_006480428.1:0-413 GCF_000325575.1 Pteropus alecto | reverse complement strand
TAATTTAAAAATATCTGTTTCACTGAACATTTTACTAGGGTGGCGGAGGGTGGGACATGATGGGTCACAAGCAATGAATTTCTGTGTACCATCATGAACCTTGTTCCTGAATGTGGTTTGAGAGTACAGGCACTGAATGGTTATGCCCACCAGTCACTGAAGCTAAACTGCCCCAAAATTCCAAAGCCACGTTTGTTAAGCCAAGTGACTATTTGGTCAGGCTGGCATAACAGGACGCACACCAGTTGCAGAACAGAGTTTGCCTTTTGGGAAAGAGAAAGAAAGAAGCATGGGAATGGGAAAAACACAACATAACAATGTTTCTTTCAAAAAAAAAAAAAGATTCAAGTAGCAATTGTGAAATCTGAGGAATAAAGATGTGCATTTACCAAGTCTCTGCATTCTTTTTTTTT
>NW_006480427.1:0-412 GCF_000325575.1 Pteropus alecto | reverse complement strand
GGTAGAGTGTCTTAAACAGAGCATCGGTTAGGTCATCGTCATAAAACACTGCGGGGAAGAAAAAAGGCATCAGCAGAAAACATGCAAATACCGCAGGCGCCTCTTCTTCACGTGACCCCCACAGATGCTAACGGCTGAAGCCCTATAAATGTGGCAGCGACAGTTAGCATTTTTCAATCTTTTTTTTTTTACTTAGCAATAGTTAGAGTTAACACTGCATTGTGGAAGTGGCAGGAACGTCTTGGAAAGACGCTTCTAAAACGGAGGGAGCTCCGTGGAGGGGTGGGGATGCGTGCTTGGCTACGTGACGAGGACGGTGCTGTGAGGGGAGGCCCTTCTTGCCTTCAGCCGCGAGCAGTATGGTGGTGTGGTTGTACAGGTCGGAGATGTCCTCTTCTGACCAGCTGAAGGG
>NW_006480426.1:0-413 GCF_000325575.1 Pteropus alecto | reverse complement strand
CTGTCTTATGTTGTTGAATTTGGCATAATGTAGATTTACTTAATTTATATCTTGTCGTTGTGGGATAGTTATCATGGATTTGCATCGTTGACCATTCCTAGTGATGTATTTGTTCTCACTGAATATGTTAAGAGATTTGAAGAATCTCACAAATGTTTAATATAGATACGTATATTTTAATAAAGGACAGTATTGATAAAGTATAGAATTTTGTATCATTCTGAGTCAAATTAATAGGATTCAGTATTTTAGAGTAATAATTATGTTAATAAGACTATTTTTAATAGTTAAATATTTATTGATCACTTACAATGTATAAGGGATAATCATAGATTCTGGAGATAGAGTTATTAAGAAGGTCTGTTTACTATCCCAACGGATGACAGGGGAAGCACAGCTATAAACAAGTGTTG
>NW_006480425.1:0-413 GCF_000325575.1 Pteropus alecto | reverse complement strand
CCTCTTAAGTTGGAATATAAGTAAAAACTCAGCTATTTTTTTCGGGGTGGCACAGCTGGTTACCCGCATCTCATATTTGCTAATGAGAAGTGTGTTCGCCCTCATTCTGCAGTGGCATCTGCCTTTGGTGTCCCACAAGCTTTGCCGTCAGTGCCTGGTGTAGGATGTAGGGACCTAAGAGTTCCCAGGACACCGAAGACCTGGGTGTCAGCGGCACCCTTGCTAGAAGGCTGCCCACCTCACAGACAGGGCGAGCTGCATGAGCTCCTATAGAGAAACTGCATCGTCATTCACAGAAATTACCAGGGGCCGGGCAGTATCACCCTTGGGGATGAAAAACAACAGGGCACAACGACACCAAGAAATGGGAGAATCCATTTAACTGCAGTTGGCATAATACCAAACAACGACAA
>NW_006480424.1:0-413 GCF_000325575.1 Pteropus alecto | reverse complement strand
TGGAGTCTGAAGTGGTCATGGGTAATAATGACATTTACCTCAGAGGTTCTCGTGAGGACTAGATGAGAGTGAGAGCCTGAACAGTGCCTGGCTCAAACCCAGAGCTTCGTAAACAGTCTACTTCTGTTATTCAGCCCAGGAAGACGTCAGCCTTAGGGGGCTGACAAGTGTACAAACGTCATGTTTCCCGTTTGACATGCCATCCCTGTCCCGTGTTTCTGTGATTCATTCTATCTCAGAGCCAGCTAGGGGTAGGAAACCAGCTCCTCTCACAGAGAAAATGGAGAGGACAGCAGAGAGGTTGATTGTGTTTCAGGGGAGCCAATAAAGGAAGGTTTTAGAAAAATCCTGCTACTGCGAATGAGAGGAAACCAGTCCACTTTCTTTTATATCATTAAAAAAGGAGGAAAGAA
>NW_006480423.1:0-413 GCF_000325575.1 Pteropus alecto | reverse complement strand
TTTTTTTCTTATAATTGGAACTTTTAAGATTTACTCTCTTAGCACTTTAAAATAGGCAACACAGTGTTATTAACTGTCACCATGCTGTATTCTACAGCTCCAGGATTTATTGATTTAATACTGGAAGTTTGTGCATTATGACCTCCTTCACCCATTTGGCCCACTCCTCACACCCTGCCTCTGGCAACTGCCAACCTGTTCTCTGCTATCCGTGATCATGTTTTTTCTTTTTGTTTTTTGTTTGTTTGTTTAAGGTTTCTCATATAAGTGAGATCAAACAATATTTGTCATTCTTTTGTTTTACTTAGCATAAGGCCCTCAAGGTCTGTCCATGAAGTCCTGCATAGCAATATTTTCTTGTTGTTGTTGTTGTTATTGTTTTTTAACAGCTGAATAATACTCCATTATATATA
>NW_006480422.1:0-413 GCF_000325575.1 Pteropus alecto | reverse complement strand
GCTTTTTGAGATTCTCGTTTTCTTGTTTCCAGATCTAGAGGATTTTTTGCCTCCAGTTTTGAATTCCTCTAACGCGCGCGCGCGCGCGAGAGATTGATTTTGTCCAGCATTCCTATGTGGTGAGAAGATGGCTATTTGTCATCAATTCAATCCTCCAGAAAGTGCCAATTTCTTTTTTCTTCTCCATTTATTTGCCCTAGTACATGATCTATCTCTCTGCTTGGCAATTCTTTTCCTACCATGTTTAGCTGGAGAACTCTCCTACATTCTGTAGGAGTGGCAGTGCAATTCTTTCTCTATCTGTCAAGACATTCTAAGATCTCCTGGAAGGATTGATAGCTTCTCTCTTTGTCAGCCCCATTCCTTGTGCACATCCTATACTATACTGTAGTATTATTAAGTGTTTTTTTTTT
>NW_006480421.1:0-413 GCF_000325575.1 Pteropus alecto | reverse complement strand
TTATGGTTAGGGTTAGGATTAGGTTTAGAGTTAACTTTACAGTTAGGTTTAGCATTATGGTTTGAGTTAGAGTCACTGTTATGTTTAAGGTGAAAGTTATGATGTGAGGGAAAAGTTAGCTTTAGTGATAGGGTAATATTAGCGTTAGGATTAGTTTAGGGTTATGGTTAGGATTAGGTTCAGATTAGTGTTGGGTAAGGGTTAGGGTTATTGTTAATTTAAATTTTAGTTTTAGATTTATTATTAGGGTTAGAGTTAGAGTTAAGGTTAGGATTAAGTTAGTTTTAGTCTTGTTTCATGGTTAGTGGTAGTGTTAGGGTTAGGGTTATGGGTAAGTTTAGGGTCGTGGTTAGGGTGAGAGATAGAGTTAGGGCAATGGGTTAGGATTAGGATTAGTGTTAGGGTTACTGTTA
>NW_006480420.1:0-413 GCF_000325575.1 Pteropus alecto | reverse complement strand
TGGAACCAGGTTTTGCAGAATGGAGTGTTAGGCTGACACAAGTTTGGTGCCATTGCCCCAAATTTTTATCTCAAATTCTTTAAAGGAAGGACAGTCTTGGTATTTGAACTGAGTCCTCCGTTCTTCCTCCTCCTAGGTTATGATATCATGGTTCTGTGGTAAAGGTTTCCCCATGAGTTTCTGGAAGTTGTTGACAGGCTGGGTGTGTGGGGCTAGGTGTTCAGTCTGGACTTTGTTACCAATGGATGGTTATGACCTTGTGGGCTTGAGGTTTTGAACTAGTTCCTTTTAGGAGGTCCAGGCTTGTTTTTAATTTTCACAGTCTCCGTCCTAGTGTCTCTTCCATAAGGAAGGCTTGTTGTTGTGTGGCAAGACTCTATGCGACATTCATTCAGAGAGGACAGACTTAGAAT
>NW_006480419.1:0-413 GCF_000325575.1 Pteropus alecto | reverse complement strand
AGAAAAGTACAAACATCCTGAAGCCCCTGCCCCATTTCCAACCCCTGCCCCATTCCCAGTGGGACAGGCTTGCAGTGGCAGCCAGGGACACTAGGAAGCGGTTAGAAAGAGCAAGGAGGCGGGTGGGGCAGACATGGAACGGTGAACGCAGTAGCTGGTGAAGAAAGCACGAGGCAGGACGCTGTGAACAGATCATCTCCCTCCTCCCTTCTCTCTGTCTTGAATGTGTATTGATGTCAAAAATCTATAAAAATGTGTACCAAACTTCTACCTGTGGCCACTCTTGGAGTGTGGGATTTGGGGGATGGGAGCTCACTTTGAGCTTCTGCGTTCTATCTATAGACTTCTAGACCATTCTACAATAAGCATGAATTACTACTTTTAACATTAAAAATAAAGATAAAATTTAAAAA
>NW_006480418.1:0-413 GCF_000325575.1 Pteropus alecto | reverse complement strand
CCCACACCCCCGCCCCATTCCATGCCGCAGCCAGAAGGATCCTCCCGAGTCATATGTCCTCTGTTCCATCAGCCCCAAACTGCCTCTTCAGAACCCTCCACTGACTTCCCTTACAGCTGAAGTAAACCCAACCCCCAGCCCCAACGAAGGCCCTCGGACCCCTGACTGCCTCTCCCTGCGGCTCCGGCTCCATTCCCTGTCTTCCTCTTCCCCGGCTACCGGCTCTTTTGTTCCCTAAAACAGGAACCCGTCCCCGGTCACCCCCCTTTCCTCTCCCGCACTGCTCCTTCTGGTCCGGGGTCCCCAGCCAATTGTCTCTCCTCCGTGAGCACTCCCCATGGCCACAGCTACAGCTGTCCCCAGTATCTACTGCCTCATGCCCACTCCATCGCCCCTGCTTGGACCTGACCTGT
>NW_006480417.1:0-413 GCF_000325575.1 Pteropus alecto | reverse complement strand
GTCTCTGGTGCCAAAAAGGTTGGGGACCGCTGCTCAAGAGAGATGGAATTGCTGGCTGCCCATTCTCTGTGTCAATTACAGGCCTACTTTCAGGGAAGGAAGATTCAATCATTCATCCAGTCAACAAACATTTATTGAGCAGGTACTATGTGCTGACACTGTTCTAGGCACTAGAGACATGACATTGAACAAAACACAAAGTCCTGCCTTCATGGAGCTTACATTCCAGTGGAGAGACAAACTTATATTTTAAAAAATAAAGCAGGGAGAAAAAAGAGGGATTTGAGGAAGCTCTTCGTTTTTAATATGGGGTGTGGGGGCGTCAAAGATGTCCTTTCTAGTCAGGTGTTATTTGAGCAGAGTCAAAGAAACAAGAGAGTAAGCCAGCGGATGTCTGGGGAAGGTGCTCCAGG
>NW_006480416.1:0-413 GCF_000325575.1 Pteropus alecto | reverse complement strand
GAGACCCCGAGTGTTTCGGGAACTGGGTTTTTATCTTTCTTTGTTTCTGTGAAAAATTACTCATTATGGGGTGTGAAGAATGGAATGAATGGTTGGTTGTATCTTTAACTTGTGCAAGGTACAGCTAAGAGTCTGTCTGTCCCCGTTATCCTTTCACGGTGTGGGTGAACAATGTTAGTAATCTCAGTGGGATTTCTTTGTTCTGTAGGTTCCCCGTGGTCTGGCCTTATAGCTGATCATCCAGGTTCCCGAGTCTAGCAGCATTTGGCAGGCTCTAATCTCCACTTGGCTTCATGTTTAGTCAATTTGTGTTCTCGTGCCTCTTCCCTATACTAATATCTTTCAACCCCGAAGCAAATTTCTAAAATATATTGCTTCTAAATCTGAGAATAAAGTAAATTATATCTATAAAT
>NW_006480415.1:0-413 GCF_000325575.1 Pteropus alecto | reverse complement strand
CACTGTCACCATCACCACTGGCACCATCTGTGGTCACTAGATACCAGAGGCCACCACTACTCATGACGGAATGTACTCAGAACTGTTTCAGCATCTCTGCGTTGCTTGCCCAAGACTCAGATCTTCAAAGAGAGTGTCTGATTGGCCAGTCTTGGGTCTCGTGCCTGTATCCTTGTTGCCAGGTTCCAGAAGAGCAAGTATCAAAGTACCTGGGGCTTTTACAATGAAAAGACTCACAAAATAGTTGGCTTCTTAACTGTCAGAAGGACCTTAAGATGCTAAGCAAAACCCCATACCCTCACCCCGCAAAAGACAAGCCCAAAAACTCTTAGAAGATAAGAAAACTTTTCAACTCCTCATCTGTATTTCATTTATGGAAGTATAACATATGCAGTGTAATATAAATGACTGCA
>NW_006480414.1:0-412 GCF_000325575.1 Pteropus alecto | reverse complement strand
AAAAAGAGCTAAATCAATTCTGCTCTTATTCAGCTTTGAGCCAAGCAGAAAGCCTATGTACTAAGCATTTTGCTCAAGAGAGCACAAAGCAATAATCTTTGGTAAGACAAATATGAGTCAAGTCCTTAGGGTCATTCTAAATGCCACATAGGGAGGACAAACAAAAAACTATTTCTAAGGGTATTTAAGTATTGATAAACAGAAAAGGGACCAAAAGTCAGGAGCCAGGCAAAGAAAAAATGGAATGGGAACAGTGTTATAGCAAGTAGAAATGGATCTAGGACGTTTGCCATATGTAGCATTAAATGTATGCTGTTTGACTTATAATCATTGTTCTGGACCTGATTTCCAATGAGAAGGAGGGGTTTCTTCATGCATCTAGGTGATTCTCCAACACCAGCTGGTGTCCTAC
>NW_006480413.1:0-413 GCF_000325575.1 Pteropus alecto | reverse complement strand
AAAAAAAAAAGATGAGGCAGAGATTTTATTTCTTTGATTAGAAAGGAAGCAAAATGCAGTCCGTTAGATACTGATGGAAACTAACGATCGGAAACAGCTATTCTGAATAAACATCTCTAAACGCTCTAGGGTACCACGATGATGCCAGCACCATTCCGACGAAATAAAAAGGAACTCAAGACCATCCAACTAGCTTTATCGTATTAGCGATCACTGACATAGTGTGACTGGGCTCAGTGGGGACAGCAAATGCATATCAGTTAGTGTGAGATTTCCAACACGCACCAAATGGTAGTTCAACCTTGAGAAACATGAGTCACTATTATGCTAAGGCAAACCCAAGGATAAAGCGAGTTTAAAACTCAGAGGAAAGCAAGGACACTTATCTTGTGGCACGATGCGGTGTATATGGC
>NW_006480412.1:0-413 GCF_000325575.1 Pteropus alecto | reverse complement strand
TTTTTTTTTTTTTAAATGAAAGAGGAAAAGATATGAAGGGAAGCCACATATTCCAGGTGCAATACTGGATTCTTTCAAGAGAACAGCTAACTCATTCTCTTTCCAACAATATACAAGGTGGATGATGTTATAGAAAACCAAGGCACAAAGAGAGATTAAGTTGTCCCACATCTCTGTGTCATACTCAACTTCCTCGGGATGTGGGTCAACAATGTTTTTGTGGGGTAAAGTCCCCAGACATTGTGCCTCACAACACTGGATATCTTTAAGACTTTTCTCAGCTCTTAATTTACTCAATCGCGTTACTATAGAATTTCTTCAGGAAGCAAAGCAAGGAAAATGGCAACATGAGAGCCTCTGGGACAACACCAAGCGCAGCAACATTCACATCATTGGGGTACCAGAAGGAGAAG
>NW_006480411.1:0-413 GCF_000325575.1 Pteropus alecto | reverse complement strand
CTCGGAAAATGTCAGACATGTTTGAGAAAATGATACCAGGTCAATAATGGCCAAATTTACATCTTATTTCAGGGATTGGCTGAAAATCATAGGCTATAATTTCTAGCATCAGATGTAAAATTGCTCCTTTAAGTGAAAGTAATTTTGATACCTTAAATTTCTATCGTGTCTTTCTTTTCAAAGAAAGTTTTCTTAGACTGAGGCTCACAAATACATAGAATTGATTGTTAGCAGAAACTTGCTAAGAAAAAAAATGTCCCAAGCCATGTTGTCCTCTTTTTAATTTCTCCTAGCTCAACTTCACATTCTTTACCACATACCCTCCTACACTTGACCACCGTATATCAAAAGGAAAACAGAAAATATATTCCACTATATATATGAACACTTCTTTTGGAGTGAATGAACAAATC
>NW_006480410.1:0-413 GCF_000325575.1 Pteropus alecto | reverse complement strand
GATCCGATCCGCAGATCTGTACAGAAGCCAAGTCATAACCAGGTCTGTAATTGACAGGCCCGGAGTCAGGGCAGGCGGGAGAAATGGAAGACAGTAAATATTGAACAGCAAGCGAGGCCCCGGATGCCTTCACCCAATAGCACACCCGGCCTTAGCGATGAGACCGGATGTTTGGGTACCGCGACATGCTCCTCACCCCCATACAGCGTTCGAGGGGACTGCCACATTGACGATGGCGACTCTTTTTTCTTTTATTTTCTACGATTCCATGGCGGGCCACGCCCTCTCCTGAGGAGTGACTGTTTCTTTAAACATGTTTTTTTCCTAAATCAGGTAAGAGATACAAATTGCAGGTGCGCCGGCCGTCCTGGCGCTTCGACGTGATGGCGTGTGCAGGACCAACCTCACTTTCG
>NW_006480409.1:0-413 GCF_000325575.1 Pteropus alecto | reverse complement strand
TGTGTGTGTGTGTGTCCCTGGGTGGGCATGAACCTTATGGGACTTTTATCCTCCTGGCTCTTCTAATTGTTCCCTCCATTGTCCCTTTTGGCCTTAGGATGGTAAATCATTTGAGTGTCACTAAGCCCAAGGTTACTAAAGTTTTCCTTGTGGTCCCCCTACTCTTATATCTTTATAAATAGTCCCTATGTAAAGGAACTCTTCTCGAATTATCCTGTTTTGAGTGGGCTATTCAGTACCACCCATACGCCTTGAGTTAATTACATGTCTACTCAGAGGTGCTGCACCATGAAGGAGGTCAGTTGGAAGGAAAACAAAGGCCAAGATCCTCATTAAGAATAGTTAAAATTTGGAGCTTATAGTTTGACCCTCTTCTAAGAAAAATCCTTAGGAGATTACACAAAATAAATTTG
>NW_006480408.1:0-413 GCF_000325575.1 Pteropus alecto | reverse complement strand
AGAATAATGTACTTCTGAGCTAACTGACTATAGGCCTGTTCCCTAAAGCATATGCTACCTGGGTCCAAAGACACAGGAAGTTCGTGGGTCATGGATATGAATAGCCTTTGGGGAGACACTGAGAGAAGTTTCTATTTAGCTTTGGCCTAATTTTAACCTTCATATTTCAGTCTGGCTCAGTTCAACAAATACTCATAGAATATCCATAATGTTCCAGAAAATGTATAAGGCACTGGAGATATAGAGAAAAATAAGAGAGCATCCCTGCCAGTGAGGAACTTCTCTCCTGTAGAACATGGAGAGAGAACAGTTTCAATGTCATGAGGTAAATGTGGTATAAAGGTATGCGGAAGGTGCTATGGGAGTGCACAGAGGAGCATAGAGCAGAAGAGAGGTTTTCAACAGTCTCCTCT
>NW_006480407.1:0-413 GCF_000325575.1 Pteropus alecto | reverse complement strand
CTGTGTTTGTATATATTATATCTAGGTATCTATGTAATATATACATATTAGAGTGGAGCACACTGAAAAGCTATCTGATGCTCTACAAGAATAGTTAGGGTTTTTTAACTGGGTTACAGTGTGTAGGGTGATTTGCCTTGACTGATTCATAGGGAATTCTCCATGTCAGTGTTCCCTGCCCCCCGCCCCCTGCTAGCTCATTGTGCTGATCAAATTCCCCAGAAAGAGTCTTCTCCCTAGAGGATTTAAGCCTGGCTGCCAGGTGTAGTGGAGAAACAGGGTGTGAGTTTCATCATTCAGTTTCATCATTCACATAATGTCCTTCTTTTATATATAGAACCCCTGATCTTATCTGTATCTATTGTCCCCTAGTCATACTTTCTCCAGACTATAAACCTTCCATTATCTGCTCT
>NW_006480406.1:0-413 GCF_000325575.1 Pteropus alecto | reverse complement strand
TGGGGAGCAGCGACGGCGGGTGAAGGAGTGGGGCGCGTGCCGTCGCCAGTACCCACAGCCGCAGGTTAATGAGGGGCCTGATTCTGCCATCAGATTTCTCTCCCCTATTTGGCAAGGCCTAGGGTAGGACGCGTCAGGGGAAATACAAACACGCGTGTGCGCCATGCGCAGGCAGAGCTGGCCGCACGCCAGCCACGACGATCAGGGACGGCGTGTCTCCGGGCACACCTGGCCCTCCACGGCCCCCTCGGGGTGTGAGGGCTTGCTCCGGGTCTTCCACAGTTTCTCACGGCCAGAGTGAACTGCCCAACGAGCCCCTAGACCTGAGTTTTCTCGTTCCTCTCCCACGGTCCCCAACCCTGATTTTGCACTGAGGGCGAGCTGCCCGTTCTCACTCCCACACCTTGTCAACG
>NW_006480405.1:0-413 GCF_000325575.1 Pteropus alecto | reverse complement strand
GTCCCCCGCGCTGCGGCGCCCGTCCTGAAAGCTAGCGGTGGCTTTGCGTGAGACCCGCCCCCCGCCCCTTAGAGGGGAGTGCGCCTCCCACGAACCCCCCGCGGCGTGAAGCGCGACCACGCCACGAACCGCGGCCAGGGCGGTGGGGACATGCAACGGACAGATCCGCCCGACAGGTGGCGAGCGGGGAGCCAGATCACACCCAGCTCTGCTCCCCTGTGTGCAGAGAACGGGGAGCGGATCCTCCTTCGACAGCTGCGACCTCAGGGCATGGCACCTCCTGTACCTAAGACGCTGGCCTCCGCCGCGCAGGGACAGGGCACCGTCGCCGTGTCTCCAGCGCGTGCCCGTCCGCAGCGCCGGATGACCCGTCCACAAATGCAGCTGGGTCCCCGGCAGCAGCGGGCCTTCGC
>NW_006480404.1:0-412 GCF_000325575.1 Pteropus alecto | reverse complement strand
CTTCATTCATTTCCGGTAACTCTCTTGAATTTCACTTTAACAATATTACAATAACTTTTCACACGGTTAGTTCATAGAAGGTTTATATTTTTCAATGCTTTTGCTTTGGCGTGTCATGATTTTATATTATATCGCTCTATTTGGAAATAGCATATCATTGGGCTTTTTACTTTATCTGATTCTACTTTATCTTCTTCTTCAGTTGCCTAATTAATTTTAGCTCGATATCGACGTTTAATATTGACTGATGGATTTATACCGTTTCCGGTCCCGTCTGTTTGTCTCACCTCTTCTTCAGTAATCTTTAGACTTTATTCCCGCATCCTTTTCCATTTGTCTCATGCTTTTGACATTTATTTTATATAATTCCCTGGTGATTATTCAATGTTTTTAGTCGTTGGATCCAGGGCTT
>NW_006480403.1:0-413 GCF_000325575.1 Pteropus alecto | reverse complement strand
ATCTCTTCTGGCCTGCAAAATTTCTGTTGAGAAATGAGCTGACTGTCTTATGGGAGCTCCCTTGTAAGTATCTAGCTGCTTTTTCTCTTGTTGCTTTTAGGATTATCTCTGTTTTTAACCTTTGCTCTTTTAATTACAGTGTGTCTTGGTGTGGGCCTCGTTGGATTTATTTTGTTTGGGACCCTCTGTGCTTCCTGAACTTGTATGTCTATTGCTTTCACCAGGTTAGAAAAGTTTTCAGTCACTATTTCTTCAAATAGGTTCTCAGTTCCCTTCTCTCTCTCCACCTTCTGGTATCCCTACGATATAATTATTGGTATACTTGATGTTGTCCCAGAGCAGCCTTCAATCAGTGATCGCCAACATTTTGGCACCAAAGACTGGTGCTCCTATGAGAACCTAATGCCTGATGA
>NW_006480402.1:0-412 GCF_000325575.1 Pteropus alecto | reverse complement strand
AATCTGGTAAATCTAATAAAATTGGTCAAAGAATATCATAGAACATATATGACAAAGACTACCAACCATTTTTCTGGACCTATATTAAATTATGGATTTCTTTGGTAACTTTTAAAAAGATCATGAAGCAAATCAAAGTCCAAAGGAAAAAAATATATAAAAATGTTAGAAGAAAAATGCTGTAACAGAAAAAAGTAATTTTAATCTAGTTCGTTAAATCCATAAAGTAAATCTAATAAATGGCAGCTTCTAAAATACCTCTGGCTGAAGAGTTTTTAACATATTTAAAGCCGTCTCAGATAAAATAAATGAGACAGGTGGACCAAAGCTGCTGCTCTTAATTTTGAAGTCAAACATCATTGACTCTTAGTTGAAAGACACGTCAGAGTCATCAGGTTCAGCCTCTCCAGGG
>NW_006480401.1:0-412 GCF_000325575.1 Pteropus alecto | reverse complement strand
TAGACCTACAGATAATTTCATGTAGCCACACTTTCCATGTAGAGTGTTCATCGCAGCTGCCTCCCACAGACGTCCCATCACCTCAGCCTTTCAGATCCAATGCGGTAGCCAACGTAGATGTCTACACTATAAATACACTTAAATAAAAGAAATATTTACTATACAAAAATAGTAGAACATTCTCACCTGCTTGGAATATTTTTTCAGAGAAACAAAGCTGTTATGTTCACATGGCTACATAAAAACTGGACTCATTAGTGGAAATCAACTTGGCCAAGTCTATTATTCGCCAACACAAAAACCTCCAAAAATTCAAAATAGTGAAATTAGTTATTTGAAGGAGCCTCTACTCAGTCCACTATTTTGGGGAAACCAAGAAGTACTTTACTTTGAGGATTTAGGATAGCATTCA
>NW_006480400.1:0-413 GCF_000325575.1 Pteropus alecto | reverse complement strand
AATCTTCCTTCTGAGCAAGTCCACCGCGTGCGCACATCCGTGCATCTCAACATCAACGCAGGGCTCTGAGCTCCGGACACGCCAGAAATCCCATGGGACGCGTCTATGCGTTTGGGGTAGGGATGGCCTTGGCAGGCAGGGCACATCTCGTGCTAAAGGGACGGCCGGCAGGGGCCGGCACAGGACACTCAGCTGCAGCAGGAAGTGGCGGAAGCCTGCGAAGGCACGTCTCTATGGGCCCTGGCTGTGGGTTTGGGTCACCCCGAAACTTCCCAGCACGGTCCACCCTCCCATAGCCCCGAAGCCATGTCCGCCCCTGCGCTCTGCGGGGAGTGACGCGGGCAGACGCGCCAGGGCCAGGCCCCGGCCCTCCTGAGTGCAGTCAGGGGCCTGGCTGGCAGCTCCCCCGGCCC
>NW_006480399.1:0-412 GCF_000325575.1 Pteropus alecto | reverse complement strand
TGAATATAGATCATGTATATTACATATAGACTTATTTTTTTAAAAAAATATTCTTTAGGGAAGTCATATAAAATAGTTTATTTTTGAGCTTGTTACATTGCCCCTTATTTAAAGTACTCATTCATATGGAAAAAGTACCTTGTTTTCAAAATTAAATTTGAAAAAATGTGTTTTATGTGAAGTAAGTTTGCATAATGCTGAAGATGAGGTGTGAAAAAGAAGACAAAATAGAAGATCTGAATAGACATTTTTCCAGAAAAGACATACAGATGGCCAACAAGGACGTCAAAACTTTTTCTACATCATGAATCATCAGACAAATGCAAATCAAAACTACAATGAGAGATCACCTCACAGCTGTGAGAATGACTATTATCAAATAGATAAGAAAAGGGAACTCTTTTGTGATGTT
>NW_006480398.1:0-412 GCF_000325575.1 Pteropus alecto | reverse complement strand
GTATAAATAGTTAGGCAGGTAAACTGGCAGTTTCCACACAGTGGGCATCAGAACTGTGGGAGCCCAAAGGAGAGACATCAGTCAATTACATACTGGAGAAGTGACCTGAAACTAAGTTCTGACAAGTGACTAGGATATAGGTGGACAAAGAAGGGATGGATAGGATAGGTGAATACTGAGCTATGGGAAAGGAAATTTCTTTCAAGCCACCTCCATCCTCTCTATTGGGTCAGGGGAGAAAGGTATACTGTGGGAGAGAGCCTCTCTAGACTGAGGTCAGCCAGCACCATAGACTGAACCTGTCTCTTTCTTATGATGCTAACTAGAGGCTGACAGTGTGGTAAAGGCCCTGCACAATGATCCTCACAGACAGCCTTCCCTGGATACCTGTGCCACTGTGGAGGCTGAGCTT
>NW_006480397.1:0-412 GCF_000325575.1 Pteropus alecto | reverse complement strand
AAAAAAAAAAGGAATGGATACAAATGTGATACTCTACACTAATCTTAAATTAGATAAAATTGATCATTTTACAAGGAGACCTGAGCTTAGCCCCTTCTCAGCTCAGTATCTAGAGACTGAAGAGCAAGGAAGAGACTTGCCTGAGATCCCCTGTTGGCTAAAGCAACCCTGAAACTCGACAGCTGTTTCTAACAAGTATTTTAGAACTGCACTGGGCATCTGGCCGGAGACCATTTAGGATAAAGCTAACTAGTTTCGGGTCCTGTGATAATTTGCCTGTTTTGAAAAGTCAATTAATTATTCAATGATTCATCCACCAATGAGTGCCTTTTGAACACTGATTCTGGCATCAGGGAACAATGGTGACAAGAACCAAGTTTCCTGCCCTCATGAGCTTACAATCACACTTCCT
>NW_006480396.1:0-412 GCF_000325575.1 Pteropus alecto | reverse complement strand
CTAGCAAATCAAGTACAACAATACATTAAAAGATTATACATTACAATCAAGTGAGGTTCATTCCAGGGGCACAATGATGGTTCAACACATGTAAGTCAACCAACGAGATACACCTCATTAACAAAATAAATAATAAAAATCAGCTGATCATATCAATAGATACCAAAAAAAGCATTTTACAAGATATAAGATCCATTTATGATTAAAATATTCAATAAAATATGTATAGAAGGAAAGTATCTCAACACTATAAAGGCTATATATGGCAAACCCTCAGCTAATAGCATACTCACTGGGAAAAAATTGAAAGCTTTCCTCTGAGATCAGGAACAAGGCAAGGATGCCCACTATCAACACTCTTATTTGACATAGTACTGGAACACCTAGCCAGAGCAATCAGGCAAGAGAAAGA
>NW_006480395.1:0-411 GCF_000325575.1 Pteropus alecto | reverse complement strand
CCCGCAGCTGGAGGATCGGAAACCACAAGACCATCAGTTGGAGGATCCACAGGAATTACATCATCTGTTGTAGGGTCATCAGGGACCACGAAATCCTCACCTGGAGGGTCAGGGACAACTGGATCCTCTGCTGTAAGTTCAGGAACGCCTGGGTCCTCACCTGAACTGTCACAAACAACAGGACCGTCTTCAGGAGGAATAGGGACAACAGGGTCAGCAGCTGGTGGATCCACGGGAACTAAACCACCTGTCGTAGGGTCAGCGACAACAGAATCATCCTCGGAAATATCAGCGACAACTGGATCATCACCTGGAGGATCACAAGCAACTGGACCATCTTCCGGAGCAACAGGGACTTCGGCGTCAGCAGCCGGAGCATCAGAGACCACGAGACCCTCAGCTGGCGGATCC
>NW_006480394.1:0-412 GCF_000325575.1 Pteropus alecto | reverse complement strand
TGAGAGCTATCAGCCAATCCTGTCTGGTTAGTGTCTTTCTGTTCCATATTCTGTTCAATTCTGCAACATTTAATTAGCTCCATCCTAGGTACCAAGCATGTGAGATATCAGAACATTTGAGAACTTGTTCCTTCACTCTAGGGGAAGGCAAATGAATAAATGGTCCA
The DNA here is from genome assembly GCF_000325575.1 of Pteropus alecto. NCBI lineage: Eukaryota > Metazoa > Chordata > Mammalia > Chiroptera > Pteropodidae > Pteropus > Pteropus alecto. Next base: position 245 of record NW_006480394.1, on the reverse strand, counting down.
CACCAAACCAAGAGAAAAACACTGTATGTCTGACATGGCATGGAGGAGGAAATAGTGTGAAGGAAAAAAAGTTATTACTCAGAAGAATTTTGGAAAACGAAGAGGAATTTTCCAGGCACAAGAGGAAAATGCACACCAGACAGTGGCATTCATAGAGACACAAAGACTGAGGGGAACGAATGTGGGTCCCACAAGTGTTTGGTGTGGCAGAAGCATGAAGCCTGCATTGTCAGAGATGGGGAAGG
>NW_006480393.1:0-412 GCF_000325575.1 Pteropus alecto | reverse complement strand
TCCTTCGCTGCGCAGAGGCTTTTTAGTTTGCCATAGTCCCACGTTTATTTTGCTTTCATTGCCTTCGCTTTTGATGTCAGATTTTAAAAAATCATCTCCAAAACCTGTGTCAAGGAGCTTATCCTGTTTTCTTCTGGGAGTTTCATGGTTTCCGGTCTTTACACTCAAGTCTAATTCATTTTGAGTTGTTGTGTTTTTTTAGTTTTTTTGTTTTTTTTTTTTATGGTGAGAGATAGTAGTCAGGTTTCATTCTTTTGCATGTGGCTGTTCATCTTTCCTAACACCGTTTACTGAAGAGACCGTCCTTTCCTCATTGTGTGCTCTTGGCTCCTGTGTCATAAACTCATTGACCATATATGTGTGGGTTTATTTCCAGGCTCTCGATTTTGTTCCACTGATCCATGTGTCTGTT
>NW_006480392.1:0-412 GCF_000325575.1 Pteropus alecto | reverse complement strand
ATAATATCCATCTGAAGTATTATCTGGGTTGGGAGGGTTGGTAAAAACACAGTGAGGAAAATATGTTAGCAGTATCAGCAGAAAAACACAAGGGCCTCTAATATTGATGTGCAATTAAAAAAATAATAATGCCATTATTTGATCCCAGAATTGGTTAAATCATATCCTATGCATTACTAATATTTGATGTCCAGTATATTGATTAGGTTTGATTTCAGTGGAAGATTTCTGCATAGAATATTAAGAAGAGGAATTCATAATTCTCCAGAATTAGAATTGATGTCACTGAGCCTTTAAAATATGTATATCATCTGAAAATGTATCGAGGGTAAAATCTTTTTGACACAATTAGTTAATGCTGCTTGAGAGGAAACCTCAGAGGAAAGACTCTCAGTAGAGGGATCACTGGCTT
>NW_006480391.1:0-412 GCF_000325575.1 Pteropus alecto | reverse complement strand
TTTTATTTGAAACATATATTTTTGATGTATGTAAATATAATGATATGATGTTAATGTTGGTTTCTACTTGGGTGGATTTCTTCCCAATACTTTATTTTGAAAATTGTCAAATACAAAAGTTTAAATAAATAGTATAATGAACACTGGTATAGATCTTAACCAGATTCATCACTAGATAACATTTTTCTATATTTGCTTTATTTCTTTGTGTGTGCGAATACACACACACCACATATAAAAACTCTTTTGTGTTGAACCATTTGAATGGCAGTTATAGACCACATGGCACAACGCTCCTAATTTTTTAGTATGCATATATTAAAAATAAGGGCAATCTCCTATATTTTTACAATTCTATCATCACACCTAAGAAAACTAACAATAATTTCACCATCAGCTCTCAGACCATATT
>NW_006480390.1:0-412 GCF_000325575.1 Pteropus alecto | reverse complement strand
TGCACTGCCCCATCTTAGATTATAGTTTGGCTATGCCCAGATCTACCTGTATCCTCCCACACACTGTTCATGGAGGACTTTTCAACTCTTGACCCTTAAAGCATTCAAAACAGAGCTTTTCATTGAGCTGGTGCTGAATGATTCAGCACTGAATCAAAGTGTTTTTTTTTTTTCTTTATTTGCTCTGACCCATAAGGATTCAGAATTCCATTAATTTTTTTTTTTTAGATCGTGAGCAACACTGGGCGAATGTGTTAACGTGTACTTGGGAGATATAGTTTTCAGACCAGGAGCAGACTCACTAAATGAGCAGAGAGCCCCACACCCTAGAGGGAGCTGGAAACCGGCTGGGGAGGAGAGCAGACGTCCGAGCGTGCATCTCTCCAGAATGGACAAGCTCAATCCTGTCTTC
>NW_006480389.1:0-412 GCF_000325575.1 Pteropus alecto | reverse complement strand
GTGTGTCTTTCCCACTTGAATGTAACCTCCATGAGGACAGGGACACGCTCTCCTGGGGGCCTGCCACATTTGTGGAGTGAGTGAGTGAGTCTGCCTCTCACCTGTGCCTCTTGGTGCCCTGCGCCTGCTCCTAGTGACAGCAGCAGCCCCCTAACCCATGCCTTCCAGGGGTGGTACAGCCCGGGCCGCCCAAGGCTCATCGGGAAATTCGCCAGTGGCAGAGAGGAGAGGCCTGAACCGCCCCCCAGAAAGCCTGGGAGGTTACACAAGGATGATGGCTTCTCTTTTTCCTTGTATCACCTGATTATTTGTCAGGGGTTGGCTCCTGCCAGAAGTAACAAGGTGAAAAAGTCCATCATATCTACTTCTTTTAATCCACATTTCTCTCTGATGTCTTAATTAATGTTTATTT
>NW_006480388.1:0-412 GCF_000325575.1 Pteropus alecto | reverse complement strand
ACAGCAGAAGGGCCTGAGAGGCTAGGTAGCACTTGGGTGAAGGGAATGGGAAAAGGAAGAGCATTTGAGGACGCCGTGAGCCCCAGGGGTTGGCAGTTCATGAGGGAATGTCAGGTAGTCATAAGCAGGAGTGATCCATCATGTTGCTTCTGATCATGTTTGTCAGCTTCCAGGGGATCTTACAGAGTGCCTGAATCATTGACTCCTAGGACCCCTTTGCAGAGAAAAAGCCCAAGTGTCCAGGCATAAAAGTGCCAAAGCCTGGATCACTAAAAGATTCTGAAGACTTAATTCTTTGGGCTTTAGCTTCGCTGTCCTTGATTACCTGGCCATCACCTCTATGTCATCACCATCATCATTATCACCACCGGACGTATGTGCAAAGGTCTTGAGGGGAGATGATGGTGGTGTA
>NW_006480387.1:0-412 GCF_000325575.1 Pteropus alecto | reverse complement strand
CCGCCGGCCGGCCAGGCGCCCCGAGCCGCCCCGCGTGGGCGCGTCTGAAGCTCATCGCCCCGTGCTTCGGAGGGTCTTTTAAAGAGGATGGGGAGGGGTGCGGTGGAGGGGACCCTGAGCCAGGCTTCGGGGGGCCTGCGTTCCACCCGCGCGCTCTGCCATGGGGTCAGGCCCCGCGTCCCAGACCGGCCTCGCCTGTCCAGTGAGGGGACGCACCGCAGGACCCTAGAGGCTCTCTCCGACTCCTCTCTGCGTGTGGCACATCCATGGGGATTTCACAGTGAGAATTTATGACAGATTATTTTTAAGCTTATTTTTCCACGTGTGAATCTCGGGTGACATCAGTCGTGTAAACTAAGGCTCTCACATGCTATTTCAGACAAGGACAGGGTTGGCGGTGACCAGGCTTTAT
>NW_006480386.1:0-412 GCF_000325575.1 Pteropus alecto | reverse complement strand
CCAGACACCATTAAGAAAATCATTGAGGAGAAAGGATATCTTCCTGAACGGGTTTTGAATGCAGATAAAAGTGCTCTATTCTATTAAAAAAAATTAGAAGCCATAAAGGACATTTATTAGTAAGATAATCGAGCCCCAGGATCTAAGGCAGGAGGGACAGGCTAACTCTACTGCTTTGTGCAAATGCAGTCACGTTTATGATCAGGACGGCCCTTACCTATAAAGCTGCTAATCCCGAGGCCTTCAAGGGACAAGATAAACACCAGCTGCCAGCCTTTTGCTAGTACGAAAAGAAGGTCTGGACGAGAACCCCTGCTCTGGACTGGTTCCACCGATGCTTTTCCTTGAAGTCAGGGAGTACCCTGCCAGTAAGCGACTGCCTTTTAAAATTCTTTTGATATTGGCCAGTGAC
>NW_006480385.1:0-412 GCF_000325575.1 Pteropus alecto | reverse complement strand
AAAGCAGAAATCTGACCTTTTTATAAAGGTTTTCTGACACCTGCCTGCCCAGCAGGATCCCAAACGAGCACTAATGGGGACGCCTTGATTTCACCAGAAGAGTGGCAGGCAGTTCTTACCTGTTTGTCCGACCTGCATGTCGTGTCGGACGAGACGGAGAACAGGGTGGAGCAGACGTGCCACCGGGGTCCAGGGCACAGGGAGGGCCACCGCCACGGGACACGCCGTGTCTGCAGCAGGTCATGATAAAGACGCATTTAACTGGGGCAAATGAGAAGCAACATGAGAAATTACTGGATCGTTCATGTAACTCCCAGAACCCTCTGTGTGTGACGGTGTGTGAGCGTGTGTGAGCGCAGGGCTGCATGTGTAGAGCGCACACATGTTGCATGTGTGTGCATCTGTGCACATG
>NW_006480384.1:0-412 GCF_000325575.1 Pteropus alecto | reverse complement strand
CAGAGACAGAATACAGAGGTGTGACAACTGTGTTCTAGAAAGCAGAGTCATGGAGCCCGGCCACTTCCCCCACCCTGACAGAGCTCACCTCCCCGCACCTTCCCCAGAGCTAGCAGTGGGACCCAGAGAAAACTGCAGCAGTGAGTGTCTGGCTACAGAGAAGGGAGTTGGCAGCTCCAGGAACTGAAGAGACAGCTTCTAAGTGGCAGACACAGTGTGCACACTGCTAGTCCCAGTGAAAGGGATGAAGATACAGAGGCGAGGGAGTTGAGGCCTGGCAGCCACCATTATTGGAAGAAAAACAGCCACAGGCACCCTGGCACTTTTCTCAATCCACCCAACCACCACCCATCCAGGCTGATCCTGATGGAGTCACTTGGGGCACCTCAGGCAGCACAACACTGCATCTGGC
>NW_006480383.1:0-412 GCF_000325575.1 Pteropus alecto | reverse complement strand
GCAGAGACGCAAGAGTGAAGATGGCCCAACTGTGTGAGCGTGTTTCAAGCATGTGCTTGTGTCATGTTTGCTAGCATCTCATTGGCCAAAGCGAGACACAAGGCAAAAGAATTGGGATCACTTACACGGTCTACCACGATCCGTCCCCCTGCCCCCAACTATGCATGTAAACTTTTCTCTCCCCATCCAAATATTCCCCAAAATTTCTTCCAATCATGGCATCAGGCTAGAAGTCCTGTGACCCACATCAGATTTAAATATGGCTTTTCATGTCGAGGCCTATTAACTTAAAAAAAAACTAGTCACTGCTCACTATCTTGGTTCAAGCCACCTAACAAATAGCATAGACTGGTGGCTTAAAACAGCAAACATTTATATCTCACAGTTCTGGAGGCTGGGAAGTCCGAGATCA
>NW_006480382.1:0-412 GCF_000325575.1 Pteropus alecto | reverse complement strand
TGTCCTGTACATCTGTCCCCTGGACCCATGCCCTGTTTCTCCCCTTCAGCTGGACAATCTTACCGGCAGCCTCACCACGAAGCGCCTACCGGGACAATCCGTCACCTTTCACATGCTCGAGTGACTGACGGACTTGTACATCCCTTGTGGGTGCTGGCACTGGGGGGACGTGTTTGAATGTCTGACTTTCACGAGAGTCGTCGTGCCCCGGGGCTGCAGGGCAGGTCACAGCCTGGTCTTTCTGGCGTGGGACTCACCATCCCCACAGTTCTCGGTCAACGACAGGGGTCCGATTTCCTTGGTTTCATTCAGCAGATTGCAGGTCGCTTCGGTCATGCATCCCTGAACTCTCAGATTGGTGTCCATACCGACTGTGGACAGGAAGCAAGGCAGAGAGGGAGAGGAGGAGAGA
>NW_006480381.1:0-412 GCF_000325575.1 Pteropus alecto | reverse complement strand
TGCATACACACACTCCACAGTGCTTCCTACAACTAACAGTAATTTGGTGAAGTCATGGTGAGGAACAATATGCACATGTGCACATGCACACACATGCACACATGTACAGGCATATGTGCACACATGCATGCACGCTCCAGGGTGCTTCCTACCATTAACGGTAATTTGATGAAATCTTGATGAGGAACAACACCTCCAACCACACCCCCGTGCCAGGTCTCTTGGGACCTTCACACTCCAGGTAGCCACGGCAGCATGCCAGCAGATGCAGCACTGCCTGCTCAGAGGGAGTGTCCGCAGAGAACACGGGGCAGTTCCCAAGCCATGCTCTCCTGAGCAGGCTGAAACTGGCATTCAATGTCCAGAGTGTCCCTGTCTGAATTCTTTTATAAAGAAGGCAAGTATCAACTAA
>NW_006480380.1:0-412 GCF_000325575.1 Pteropus alecto | reverse complement strand
GCTCTTACCCTATATGGAAATCTTACTATGCATCAGAAATTACATACTGCAGAGAAACCAACAAATGTAATGTGTGTGGCAAAAGTTTTGTGAAAGGTCAAACCTTATGGAACGTCAGAGATTTCATACAGTAAGAAAACCTTGTAAATGTAATATATGAAATTAGGCTTTTATCACATGTTCAAAATTTTGTAGTCACGAGAGAACTCATACTGGAGAGAACACATTCAAATGTAATGAGTGTGGCAAAACCTTTAAGGAGCATTCATTTATTACGAATCATAAGAGAATCTATTCAGAACAATACAGAGGATTAGCATGGCCCCTGCGTGAAGATAACATGCAAATTCCTGAAGGGTTCCATATTTTTCTTGGTCTTCAAAAACTTAAAATGTAGTCTATCATTGAATAG
>NW_006480379.1:0-412 GCF_000325575.1 Pteropus alecto | reverse complement strand
GCATCCCTGGAATAAATCCCACTTGATCATAGTGTATGGTTCTATTAATGTATTGTTGAATTAAGTTTGCTAATATTTTGTTCCAGATTTTTGCATCCATGTTCATCAGGGATGTAATTTTCTTTTCTTGTGTTGTCTTCATCTGATTTTGGTATCAGAGTAATCCTGGCCTCATAAAATGAGGAAAATATAAATTGTCCTGGTGAATTGCTAAATTACTAAATGATTAGTAGCTAATACTTAAATAATAGATAGTATGCTTGGGATTTGCTAATTAATTTACTCATATTATTGTATTTAATCCTCATAACAACACTGTGAGTCATATCAGATAATTTTTCTACTTTACATATGAGAAAACTGTTAAGTAATTTGGCCATCATGGTTCAACTCTAGTATCACATGAGATTTT
>NW_006480378.1:0-412 GCF_000325575.1 Pteropus alecto | reverse complement strand
AAAATTACATGCAAATTACATATATATGTTTTTCAAATACATTTAGGCGCAGAAGAAAGAAAGGCGAAAGGGAAAATAAAAGAGAAAGAAGGAAGTAATCAAAGAACGAAGGGATAAACTTCCGTTCCAGGGTCCGACCCCAAAGGCTGGAGGTTTGGAAACTGCTGTTGGAAACGGAAACACAGATGCATTTAAAGGGTCAAAGAAAGAGAATTTTTAGAAGGTGCTAGATCTTTCCAGATAACCTCTCGGTGCACTTAACAAGTCATCCTTCGAGATCTAAGTCCCGCCACCTCCCCGGCAGCCCGTGTGGGGTCATAACCAGGTTACGGCGATGTCCTCCTTTTGTGCGATTTCTCGCAGCTGCTCTTCGAATGAGCCGAAATCTATAAATAACGGCATCTGCAGACCC
>NW_006480377.1:0-412 GCF_000325575.1 Pteropus alecto | reverse complement strand
GCAGCAGAAAATGAATAGTCATGATGACAAACACTTGGATGTTAGTCTCAAAATGCCCACCAGATGACACCAAAATTAAACTTTTATGATGACATACATCTGGGGGTTATTTTCAAAAAGGCTCACCAGATGGTAGCGGAGAATCACTTCATGAAATGCACTCTTGTGTTTTTCCCAAGATGCACACGAAATCGCAGCAGACAAAAACTTTTCATACCGACATGCCTTGGATTTATTTTCAGAATGCACACCGAATAGCCCCGGGAATGTATTCTCATAAGAACTGTGGTGTTATTCCTAAAATTTCCACCAGATGGCAGCAGAGACGGAATATCGTGATGATAAACACTCTGCTGTTATTTCCGAAATGTCCACCCGATGGCAGCAGAAAGTAAATTTTTATGATGACATA
>NW_006480376.1:0-412 GCF_000325575.1 Pteropus alecto | reverse complement strand
CGTTTTCTGTGGCCCAGTACCCAGAAAACCCTCTCCAAACAGCTCCATGGGTGTCCCTTAGGCCAGCCCTTCCCAATCCCTCCCCTTTTCTGGCTGATCCTCCCCCTTTCCTCTTGGCTTAGACCTCTGATGTTCTTTCTTCCTCTTTCTCTTTATTCCTCCAAGGCCTCTCTTCCTTCCTGGACCTAGTGCCCCAGGGGTTCCTCCCTGAGATCCCAGGGTTGGAGACTCTCGCTGGACTGATTCCCAGGTGGAGGGACCTCCAGCTCCAGGGGCAGCAGCAGAAACAAGTTACAGGGTCTTGGTGGTCCAAGGTCCCATCCAGGGAAAGTGACAGAACGTGTACTGGGACATCCAGCATGTCTGTGGAGCTCACTGTGGACCTGGGAACCAACTGTTATAGCCTGGAGAC
>NW_006480375.1:0-412 GCF_000325575.1 Pteropus alecto | reverse complement strand
TAATCCTAACTCTAACCTCTTATCCTAAACCTGACCCTAAACATGATTGTGATACTTTCCCAAAGCATAACACTATACCTAACCCTAACCCTAACACAAAGCATAACGCTATACCTAACCCTCATCCTAACCCTAACACTAATCCTAACTCTGAGCTCTTATCTTAAATTTAATCCTATTATTAAACCTAACCTAAACCTAACGATAATTCTAACCTAAATTAAACCAACCCTAATCCTAACACTAATACTAATCGTAACTCTAACCCTAAACTTAAACATAACTGTATGCCTAACCCAAACCATAACGCCAAAACTAACGCTAACCCTAATCCTACCCCTAAATCTAACCATAATCTTAAGCGTAACCCTAACTCAAACCCTAACCCAGATCCTAACCCTAAATCTAAAGC
>NW_006480374.1:0-412 GCF_000325575.1 Pteropus alecto | reverse complement strand
CACACACACACACACACACACACACCCTTTACATTGAAAACATTCTGAACACAAAGATCCTTGAAATGTCTCCACATTCTCATGGAGAAATAGTGAAAAGTATTTTTTGCCGTGGTTTATTCTGCCTTCCTCTTGGAAACTCATCACTTTCTCTCAGCAGACCTTCCTAATATCCCTTGTATATCAATTACCATTTGATTTGTTTGCTTTGATCATTAGACTGTGGGATGGTTAATTTTATGTATCAGTAGTTTAGGTTATGATATTCAGATGTTTGATCAAACGCCAATCTAGATGTGGCTGTGAAGGTATTATTTAAGATGTAACAAACATTTAAATCCGTAGACTTTGAGTAAAGTAGATTACTCTCCATGATGTATGTGGGCCTCATCTAATCACTTGAAGGCCTTAA
>NW_006480373.1:0-412 GCF_000325575.1 Pteropus alecto | reverse complement strand
CCTTAGGCTTGGAAATACTTAAACGAATTGCAATCCAGAAACCACTAAAGAAAAAATTAACTAGTTTGACTACCCCAAAATGAAAATCCTGCGTGACAAAGGATGAACAATAGCCAAGGAAAAAATATTAGCAGCACGTATGAAGAGCTAAGTGTTGAGGTCCCTTATACTCGAGAGACTTGTAGTAATTAGCTATAGAAGACAAATAGCCTTATGAAACATGATTAAAGAATACAAACACACGATTCACAAAAAGGGAAATGCAAATGGCCGATATATTTATGAAAATTAAAACAGCTGCGTTGAATTTTTGTACCAAAATTCAAAAGTTTGACCATATCTGGAGCTGGAGAAGGTATGGGAAAACTGGAACTCTCATATATTGTTAACCAAAGTGTCAGGTTGTTCAATA
>NW_006480372.1:0-412 GCF_000325575.1 Pteropus alecto | reverse complement strand
CTTGGGGTGGGGGTGTTTCCGGCTGAGACAGGGACGCGGCTGGCGAGAGAGGAAGTCTGGGCGAGGCCTCGGGGCTGGCGGGCACTCGAGGTAGAAAATAAACATGTTCGGGGCCCGTGGCAAGTTCTCTGCTGGACGTAGGCCCCTGTGATCTGATGGAGTGAGTGACGAGGGGCCAGGAGGGGCCTCTTTGAGACGGCACGTGAGGTGACCTCAGACGAGCGCATCCAGAGAGGGCATTCCAGTTGAATAACAGCATCATTCAGAAATTGCCTTCCGATGGGGAAGACGCACGGTTTCTGCTTCTGCAGCAGCCACAGAAGCCTGATGTTCAGCTGAAATCACTGCTGAGTGGGTCAGGAAATGCGCGTTGGCTGCGTCTCTGCGTTTCAGGGCAAACGCGGACGCTGAC
>NW_006480371.1:0-412 GCF_000325575.1 Pteropus alecto | reverse complement strand
GGACCTCTGAGGGCAGAGGGCCTTGGGCCTCTTCTCCCTCTGCGGCCATCCCCAGGTGGCGCCGTCCAGTCTCGCGGCCCTGTGTTTGCGTCTCCCGCTCAGACTGCTCTGGAACCCCAGGCTCTGACAGGCAGCTTTCTTGGCTCCCGTCCTGGGCCGGGCAGGTGCACAGACTTCTGACTTTTCCATCTCGAAGTCCGCTCGCCCGCCCTGCCAGGGGTTCAGGCTTAAACCCTCAGAGGGCCCCTCGGTTCGGTCTGAGGCGCAGGAGTCTGCCCCCCAGCCCTGCACAGAAAGCCCGTTGCTCTGGCCGGGTCGGGAAGAGTGTCGTGCGTGGCCTCGTTTGTGCGTCTTTCTGCGAGGACTCGCTTATCCAGCATGGGGCACGTGGTGCATCATGCTGGGGACACCA
>NW_006480370.1:0-412 GCF_000325575.1 Pteropus alecto | reverse complement strand
GGGTGTGGGGGAGACGCCTAGGCCCCCCCCATTCCATCTTCACGCCCCCCACGAGATAGGAGGCGCCACGTCCACTCTGCGAACAGGGCAGTCAGGGCTGCGGGCCGCCAGCTGGGTCGCGCGCGATGTCTGCGTTCCCAGCTCTGTATTTACAAAGCGAACGCTCAGCTTCCTAGGGTGGCGAGTCAACCCCAGTCGAGGCGGCCGCGAGAAAAACGCCCCTCTCAACGTGTCCGTCTTCGTGGGCCGTGGCTGGAGGCCAGCGTGTGGGGGCAGCAGCCGAACGGCGACAGCAGCAGGCAGGCCGAGTGGGGACCTCTGCCCCCGGGGGCGGAGAGCAGGGGTGGCACTAAGCACGGGGGAGCTGGAGAGAGCGGACAGTGTCCTGGGACCAGGGGAAGAAGCACGTTGG
>NW_006480369.1:0-412 GCF_000325575.1 Pteropus alecto | reverse complement strand
CACCGCAGAAGCTGCTAGCCCGTCTCCTGGTGAGTGGCTCACCTGGGCTGTGCCTTGGCCTTGCTGAGGCCACGTCCTGTGGCACTTCTTTGAGCTCCTAGTTCCCAGAACCCCAAGAGGGAGGAAGGAGCTGGACGCTTGGCACAACAGGGCTTTCCCGGTCCCTGGTGTCCCTCTCTGGGAAACATGCCAGGGACAGTGTGCTTGGACCTGCCCTCAGATTCCTCTGCTCAGCCTTTGAGCAGCCTCAAAGCATCCCCAGGACAGTGGCCTGCCTACCCCCACGGCGGGCCGATGTCTTCCTCTTGGTGTGGACTCTGGAAGCCCGGGGTGGGGAGGGACCCCGTGGTCTTGTCTCTCCTCTCCTTTCCGGGAGTGAGGTGCCCGGGGCTGCCCAGCCCAGGCAGAGCCC
>NW_006480368.1:0-412 GCF_000325575.1 Pteropus alecto | reverse complement strand
TGCTACAACATGGATGAATCTCGAGGCCATTATGCTGAGTGAAATAAGCCAGACACAAGACAAACACTGTATGATTCCACTTATATGAAGAACTCAGAGCAGCTTTATTTACAGAGACGGAAAGTACAATGCTGGTTACCAGCGGCTGAGATGGGGGCAGGAACTGGAGGTTATTGATTAATAGGAACAGAGTTTCAGTTTTACGAGATTAAAGGAGTTACGGAGATGGATGGTAGCGATGGCTGCACACCATTGAAATGTACTTAATACCACGGGACTGTGCCCTTCTTAAAAATGTTTCAGATGGTAAGTTTTCTTATGTGTCTTTTACCACAATAAAAAAATATTAAAGAAGGATAAGGAAGAGAAACTGTAACCCACAAAGAGGACTGAAAGCCTTCGCCTGTGTCCT
>NW_006480367.1:0-412 GCF_000325575.1 Pteropus alecto | reverse complement strand
GGAAAGAAATAAGAAATCACCCTGCAACCACAGGCGGTAGGAGGGGGCGAAGACACGAGGCTACCTGGTGCCCAGCGGCTTTCTGGGACAGAGGCTACAGCAGAGGCAGCCGTCAGCTGCAGTCCCCTCTTAAAGGGGCCGTGTCCGCAATTGGACTTCCGTGGTGACAAACCAGCTTACTCTGAGCACCAGCACTGTGTCGGTTGCATAGGGGGCACCAGGGACTTACAGAGAGGACACTGAGTTGTCAGAGGGAGGGCCGGAGATGAGGTTCTCTCCTAGGTAGAAGTGCTGGTGGTATCCATTGCTCCTCTGTTGTGCCCTTCCCCCTCCCAGGGTGCTGACGCAAAGCCTCCATAGCTGACACGTCATCAAAATGAATAACAGAGGTCACTCTGCCCAGAGGATTCCC
>NW_006480366.1:0-412 GCF_000325575.1 Pteropus alecto | reverse complement strand
CTATGCAGGTCACTATCCTTGAGGCTCAGTTTCCTCATCTGTCATGCCTCTCTCACAGGACCATCATGGTAGTTGATGGTACTAGTAACCATTTTCCCCATGTTTATTCATTCAGGCATTTATGGACCACCCACTGTGTGCCAGGCACCATGCTGGGTGCTGTGTGGGTGTCAGAGGGGAACATACAGGTCCATGACTTCAACCTCCTGAGAACACCGAGGTCCACAGAAGGAACCTGAGCTCTGGGCATTATTCTTGGGGAATTGGCATCGCATGACAGACGAGGTCCTCGGGAGCTTACACTCTGGTGGGAGGGCACGAGGAACAATCATCACATCAACAAGATAAATCCAAGAGCTTGTCAGTGCAGTAGTAATAGTCAGTGATATGTGAGTGACGGCTTTCCAAAGGC
>NW_006480365.1:0-412 GCF_000325575.1 Pteropus alecto | reverse complement strand
GCTAAATCTGAATTTTCATTGGCCTGGTGAGCTCCGCTCACTCCACCCGGGTGATCCCTGGGATGTCCCCCACCCAACTCTACAGCACAGCCAGATGCACTTTTGTGAGAACAGCCAGCCTCTTTTAGCAGCAAATAGCCCACCTCGGCTGGTGCACCTGTGGAGGCACTTTCAATAGCCAGCAGCCAGCCCCGGCCCAGGCTGCAGTCTTTCTTGGACAACTCTTAGGGTTCTGCAGGCCCCAAGCAGGAAGCAGCTGGCCTCAGTGTGCTATGAATAGCCCCAGGCTCAATACTGACACCAAACATGAATCTACATTAACCTGGTGAACACCACTTGCCTTATCCTGGTGACACCCTGAGATGCCCACCTCAACAAATTTGTGTAACACCCGAAGCTCTTTCATCAACTG
>NW_006480364.1:0-411 GCF_000325575.1 Pteropus alecto | reverse complement strand
CTGCTTAGTAGTTATACCGTTTTCTCTATACATCAGTCAACTGGAGTCCTGGAGCTCACATCAATCTTTTCTTAGATTGGATTATGAAACCTTTGAAAGGCTGATTAACTCAAGTGAATGGAAAAAATAATTAGTTTCTAAACTTGCAATGCTAGGAGCACAATGTTACTATGTAAGGCCCAGACTGAACAGTCATTTCTACTTTTTCATTGAAATCTCTTTTCTTTTATAAAATTCACCGAAGAGAAAAATACATTCCTTTTGGAAAATGCTGGCATAATGAGCCAGAATAGATTTTAGATGAAGAGAACTAATTACAACATTAAACGTAATTCATTCTCAAAATCTCACTGAAGGGTGCAGATTATAAGAGGAGTTCAGAAATCTAGATCAAATCATTACTCAAATGTA
>NW_006480363.1:0-412 GCF_000325575.1 Pteropus alecto | reverse complement strand
ACACACACCTTTTCTTCACTCAGCTCTGCAGAGCAGCATGACCCAAATTTACAGGACTTCCTCTCCATTCCGTGGGCAGAGCCCCCTTCTCACTCATTTCAGAGGAGCAAGAGCCTGTTCCAGATGGTAAAACAAACTCCTTCCTTTAACTTGAATTTATATCGAGATTTTGGTGCAGTGATTTGGGCACAGAGGCAACTGAGTGAGGAGACTGTTTCTCCACGAGTATCATTTTCAGGTCCCTGCTCTTCTTTGGCCTTTTCCCTCTGGATCCTACTGTGCAGAATTTCCCTGCACAGACAGTGCAGCCCCGGAGCTGTTACAGAAATTCGAGCCTGCTCCTAGCAGGCAGGATGGATTTCTCCTCTTGGGTGGGAAGCAGTTTTGGCCAGTGACAGAGCCCAGGCAGGAG
>NW_006480362.1:0-412 GCF_000325575.1 Pteropus alecto | reverse complement strand
TTCCCATCAGATGGACTTTGAATGAGTTCACAAAAGTCCTACAAAGGTCACGAGTGCTCCAGTTCAGGTTGACAGGGTGGGAGACATTATAGGGATTTGGGGGCCAATGCTATAATTAGGAGTGAAGATCAAGTTTTTGCCTGGTGCATTTCTGGTGCCTTTAATCTTTAAGCTGTCATCGTGGTGGGAGGCAGTGGTAGATGACATTAAGAACACGTCAGCGAGCCAGGCGCTGTGCTAGGCTCTGGAATACCATGAGTTAGACATCATTCCTGCCCACAGAGACTTCACGTCTCACCATTTAGTCAGCCACATGTCTATGTTTAACCTAAATCATCCCTGGCAAAAATAAAAGATGAAGGAGTCCTGGCTTAATAATAGTAGGAAAACAAAACAAAACAAAACAAAAAAG
>NW_006480361.1:0-412 GCF_000325575.1 Pteropus alecto | reverse complement strand
TAGTGCTGCCCCTTGCCAGGTGTTGACTTTGAGCCAATTACTTCTCTGTCGGCTCTGCTCTAGGACGTAGATGTTACTTGGGCCTCCCTTCCAGAATGGTGTATAGGATTGATGTGCAAATAGTGCAGCCTCGTTCCTGGCACAGGGTTACTGCTGGAATGATGCAGATGTCAGTGTCTGTGTATGGAGCTGGGTCAGATTGTAAAGCACCTGCGTTCCTGAGGCAGTCCAAACTCCAGACGGACCTGGAAGGCCCCACGAGGTGAACCAGAAATAGCTGCCAGTGTCAGGTCCTGAATATTACCAGCCCTTTGGGTCCTTCAGAAGGAGGCAATGATGGGATGTGTGTGGATTGGGCAGAGTTGGCTCAGGAAGGGCTTGAGGCATAGCTAAGAGATAGGAGGGGCTGGGT
>NW_006480360.1:0-411 GCF_000325575.1 Pteropus alecto | reverse complement strand
ATGTGGAACCGCCTTCCACAATCATCCCACAACTGCTGGGGGTGCCATGCCACCTGCGCCAGGTGTCACTCCAGGCTGGGGACACGGCCCTCACCAGGTGGCGAGGGGCCCGTTCTGCAGGAGTGTAATTCTAATGCAGGCGAACAGGCAACAGACAGCTAAGCAAACTGATCAAACAGATCCAGCTGGGGATACATGCTTCCCCCCCAATAAAGCAGGTCATATGAAAGCAAGCACGGGGGGCGGCCGCCTTCGGACCTCGCCACGAGGGCGGAGGAAGCGCACTCGGTCACACACAGCCACCGCTCCAGCTGCTCGCCCCGCAGTGCAGACTGGACAGAGACCGGGCGTCCAGCCCTGCAGCCCTCGGGCATCCGGCGAGCCAGCGGGCCGGAGCCCGCAGCTCCGCCA
>NW_006480359.1:0-412 GCF_000325575.1 Pteropus alecto | reverse complement strand
CTAAAATTTTTGCCTGTCTCTTAAACCAGTTCTTGAAGAAATGTGCTAAAAGATTTAAACATAATTTTGTGTATCACAGTCTGCTCTATCACATTCAGTGTTACAAATCTCTCCCTTTTTTTTTTTTGGTGAGTGTTTTCAGTGGGTATGGAATTCTCTCTAATTACAGCAGTTTGAAATTTATGTTTCATTGTCTTCAGATTTATACTGTTCCTTGATGAGAAATCTCATGATCTTATTGTTTGTTCTAGAAGGTTAAGGTACCTTCAATCAGTTTTCTTTTTTCCTCTTTGTGTTTTTGTTTTCTGACATTTTGTTTTTACTATGGTCCTAGTTCTTTATGATTTCCTGTTCGTATTTCTTGAATTTGGTGTTTATTACTCTTTTATTATTTGAATCTACTGGAAATTTT
>NW_006480358.1:0-411 GCF_000325575.1 Pteropus alecto | reverse complement strand
CCCTGGTGCCACAGAGGTTGGGGACCGCTGCTCTAGGTGGTCCTGCACACATGACTCTCTCTCCATGGGCTCTTGTCACCACTGTCCCCTCGGGGTCTTCAGGCGTAGCTGTGATAAAGGACTCCCACGCACTCTGGCTCTAAAGTCTAGCTCCAGTCCTGTGCTTTTCCTGTCGTCTGCCCACACCTTTATAAATTGTCCTTTTTGAAGCTTGTTTTAAATCGAATGTGCCATCTCTTTCGTGCCATGAACATAGCACAGTTCCTTCTGCATCGTGGGTGTTGATGTGTTTGTTTGTACAGTGACCTAACGGTAAGCTTTTTGAAGGCATAAGCAGTATGTTATTCTCTATCATATCTCATGGTTTATTCAGCCCCTTTCCTAGCTGTTTGTGCATCATTTAGCAAGCGC
>NW_006480357.1:0-411 GCF_000325575.1 Pteropus alecto | reverse complement strand
GAGGCAAGGAGGCAGCACAGTGACATGTTTTGCTGTCTTATGTGACCTGAATAACATGCACAATGACCAAGGACTGACAGACTTCAAAAGGAGTGACCTGGTTGTTTGCTGATCATGATGCACATCTGTTATTTATTTATGTGTTGATTTGTAGACTGAAGAACTAGCTGCGAAGTTTGTACTTCATGCAATTTCCAGCAGTTAATATATGGCCACTGAAATTTGAATCATATTGTATTATTGGGTTCTGGGATTACTTAACTAAATCATGATAACTTAAATTCATGCATGGGTAAACTGTACAGAAGGATGATTGCCTGTGTAGCATATATTTGGTGATATTCCATTGTCAGAAAAAAATACATAGAAGAATGTAAAATAGGGTAAGAAATCATTCTTGGTATGAGGAAG
>NW_006480356.1:0-411 GCF_000325575.1 Pteropus alecto | reverse complement strand
ATCGGGCGCGTTCAGGGTGGCGTGGCTGTGGACCCGAGACTCTTTTAAATACAGCCCTCAGACCTACGTGGGAAGGGGGACTTCATGACACCCTCTTTGACTGTTTACATAGTTTCATCAAAACCATCAGCATTTTGGAGGCTGACTGGGACTTGAAGCTGGCTCCTGCATGCGCACCTGTCCGAGCAGAGTGGCGGGCGTTGGGGGAAGGTGCTGGAAGGGGAGAGGCCTCCGCAGAGAGGCGGGTGGTGCTTGCTGTGGTTGACGTGGCTGGGAGAGATGATTTCAGAGACTCAGCCTGGCCAGGAGGAGGGAGATAAACCTGGGAGATGCTCTAAGCAAATCGCTCCAGTACCACAGCACCTGTAGCTGCCCATCAAGGACAAAGGAAATGACAGCGGCGACTTTGCG
>NW_006480355.1:0-411 GCF_000325575.1 Pteropus alecto | reverse complement strand
ACACACACACACACACACACACACACACAGTCTGTGCCAGTCTTCCTCTTGCAGAACCCCCTGCCCTACCCTATCCTGAGACATCTATCCTCACCTTGGCCACCCCTTTTCCTCCTTCAGCCTAAAATTCTTCTCTCCACCAGACCAGATGCTGCCACTGAGTATGACCTCTCATCTTTGAGAGTAAGGAAGGAAATCGGAGAGAGACAGGAGGAGGCAGAGAGGAGGGGAGGAGTCAAGATTGGAGCGGAAACCTCGCTCAGCTCATCTGGCTGGTAGGAATGCTCCCTCAGAGCCCAGAGGAGGACAGGGGCACCGGAAGGTCAGGTGATCGCTGGACCCCGAGAAGCTGCTGCTAGGACAGGTCCTGCCAGCTGGAACTGGCCATCTAGTCCTGCTACTGAGGCCCAG
>NW_006480354.1:0-411 GCF_000325575.1 Pteropus alecto | reverse complement strand
TTATATCAGACAAAATAAATTTCAAGATAAAAAAGATAACAGAAAACAAAGATGACATTTTATGATGGTAAAGGGGACAGCACATCAAGAAGACATGACCCAATCAGAGTGCACCAAAATATATAAAGCAATTACTTACAGAACTAAAGGAAGAAATTGACAAAAAATAAAATTATAGTAGAAGATCTAAACACCCCATTGACAGCAATGGATAGATCATCCAAGCAGAAAATCAGTAAGGAAATGTGGACCTTAAATGACTCGTGAGACCAATGAATATAATTGACATTAGCACAGCCTTTATTATCCCCAAACAGATTACACATTCTTCTCTAGTGCACATGGATCATACTCAAGGATAGACCATATGTTGGGGCACAAAACCAGCCTCAACAAATTTAAGAAGATTGA
>NW_006480353.1:0-411 GCF_000325575.1 Pteropus alecto | reverse complement strand
TTAATCCATTTTGAGTTAATTTTGGTGTACCATTTAATTTTTTGATCATGCCTTACATTTTCCTTATTCCATTAATATTTTTCAGATTGCTCCCAGCAGAATGCCGACTCCCCTGACTGACCTTAGGTCCCTACCCATTAAAATCTTACTCATCCTTTATGGCCCAGATGAAAAACCATTTCCTGCACAAAGTCTCTGCTCTCCCTAGCCAGCAGGGATTCTTCTGAAATCTAAACTTTTAATTGATTTTTCCAGTACCTTTACATATATTTGGCTGGGCTTGTCTGCCCTACCTCACCTCCCAGCGGCTGTGGTGTCTGGGGTTCGCCTGAGGTTTGTTAAGAGGATACAAGAACCTGTTGTCCTCCCTGGTTGTGACCTCAGGAATGGTGATTTCCTGTTGTTATATAT
>NW_006480352.1:0-411 GCF_000325575.1 Pteropus alecto | reverse complement strand
CCCTTATTGGATGATGTATTTTTAAAATATATATATTTTGCTTTAAGAGTAAGGGGTCTGGGTCAAACCAACGACTTCTACTTAGCCTTCTTAAATATGATAGCTCTTACTCCATAGGCCAAAGACCCAATATAGGGTCTTTGTAATGGGAACCTATGACAATAGTTTAAACAGTCAATATAGGAGTGGTTCCAATGACCAATTTTGCCTATTCCAGTAAACGTTTTGAGGATAATGGAAATGACCACCATGCGATCCAACAGGGGGTCATGATGATTCTTCAGCTTGAAGCTTACAGGAGGGCAGCACAGGTGCTTGGTTTGAACTAAATGATTCCATGGGCAAGAAGATGGCAGGACAAGACAAAGCCTCTTACAAACCACACAGATTCTGGGATGTGTTACTTTTTCA
>NW_006480351.1:0-411 GCF_000325575.1 Pteropus alecto | reverse complement strand
GTCTATTTACATTTAGGGTGATTATTGAAATATGACATTTTCCTATAGCCATTTTGTCTTTTGTTTTCTGACAGCACAGTGTCTCCAATGTTTCTTTGCTGTTATGTTTCTTTCTGTTATTTTAGTTTGATGATATTCTATGATTTTCCCCTTCGTTCCCTCTTGTTTTATGTTATGTGTCTTAATTTTTGTGTATGTGTGTGATTACCATTAAGTTTATGTAAAAGGTAATTTCATATACATAGTAATGCTTTTTCTTCTGCATGCATCTTATTTCCATTCCCTTTTGCAAATTCGGACCTTTACTCCTTCCTGCCCCCTTTTTTTGTTATTGTTGTTGTTGTCTCTTCAAATTTATGCTGGGAGTTCATTTCCGAGCTGCAGTAGCTATTATTGTCTCTTTTTAATATC
>NW_006480350.1:0-411 GCF_000325575.1 Pteropus alecto | reverse complement strand
TTGAGAGGAGATGCGTATTTCATACTTGCCACATTTCAAGAGCGCGGTGGACACGCGTGGCCGGCCGCTCCCCGGTGGACAGCGCAGCTCTGTGGCCTTCCCCGGCAGACAGCGCCCAGGGAACAAGCCTGCACCCCAGAGGCCTGGCCCGGAGCAGGCACTCGGAATGCATGTAGCATGAATGACTGGGATAACGAATGTCGGAATGAATGAACGAGTGGATGAGTGTGGCAAGGAAGACTACGTGAAAACAGAGGGGAGGGGAGAGATTAAGAAAACCAATCAACCGCTCAGTAACATGCCTCTGAGACTATTGCTCCCCGGCCCCTCGTCCCCATGCCCCCAGCCCTGCCACACGCCTGCTCTGCCAGCCCAGAGTGTCCCCCTCCCTTCTCCATCTCTCCCAGTTCT
>NW_006480349.1:0-411 GCF_000325575.1 Pteropus alecto | reverse complement strand
ACGTGCTCCCCGGACGCGTGGACAGGGCTGTGGCAGGGGCAGGTGACCTGGAGTTCGGGGGCAGGTGGCAGGTGCAGACGCCGGCTTGGGGACCGCCAGCCTCTGGGGGGCACTTTACACCAAGGGACGAGACCACAGGGGGAGGAGGGAGGAGGGAGGAGGGACCGGCAGAGGGACTGGTGGGGGGGACACCAGGAGCCACCTGTCCTCGGGCAGGCGAGGCACGTGCTGCTGGGAAAGAGAGACGGGCCGTGTGGCCGCTGCCGACAGGTCGGGGGCCCAGCGCGGGCAGCGACCGGGACCCCGCGACCTGGAGGCCGACGCGGGCAGAGGTGCCGGCCGCGACGTGCACCACCGTGACGTGAGCGACGGGGAGAAACAGACGCGAGAAAAGCTCCTCCCACCTGCCCG
>NW_006480348.1:0-411 GCF_000325575.1 Pteropus alecto | reverse complement strand
AATAATAATACTTTTTTGGACTGTTGAGTTTCATTTTGGATATTTTCAGTTGTTCATGGCTTTATGGCCCCTGCTCTTTTCTCCTGCGATTTCTAATCTGCCGTTAATTCCATGTGGTGAACGTGTTGTCGTTTCCATCGCTAAAGTTTGATTCTGGTCCTTCGAATATGTCGCACGTTTCCACGTAAGTCTTTGGACACATGGAACACGGTCATAACTGCGTTCAAGTCCTCTGTGCTACTTTTAACATCGCGCCAGTTCTGCGTCGTTTTTGATTGACTGGTCGACTGGTTGATTGATGATTGTCCTCATTATGAGTCCTGCTTTCCCGCCTCTTTGTCTGGCCGGCATTCTGCGATTGGATGGCAGACATTGCCAACGTTTACCTTTTCGGGTACTGGTCGTTTTGGT
>NW_006480347.1:0-411 GCF_000325575.1 Pteropus alecto | reverse complement strand
ACCAGGCCCGACCCTGCTTAGCTTCCGCGCAGGGCTCGTTTTTAAATCAAAGGAGCTCGCTGCCTTTGAGGGGGCGATTCTAAGTCACATGTCCACACCCAACGGGCAAGGAGGCTGGCAAAGGCCGATGTTTGCATTCTGCACGGGGCAGGAGGGATCCACCACAGAGGAAACTATGAGAAAGTGGGGTGCTCACAGGTGTGGGCAGCCGTGACTGACAGCTGCCTGCCAGGCAAGTTTAAACACGCGACAGCAGGTGTGCGCCCGCCGTCGGCTCAGCACCGTGCAGAGGTCAAGTCCGTTGTCTTCTGATGACACATCACCCTTGTTTTCGGAGACCGCTGGTTTGAGGAAGAAGGATGGATCTGATCTTGCCAAATAAAGCATTTTTGGTTCCTTCCAACTTTTTGC
>NW_006480346.1:0-411 GCF_000325575.1 Pteropus alecto | reverse complement strand
AACTTTCTTCCCACCTTTCTAAGTTCTTTTGGCTGAGCTAATAATTATACTACCATGAGACAGACTAACAGAAGAAGATGTCCAGAGTTTATTATGGATGTACCTGTGGAAATACCAGAAGAATATGAGGCTGGAATACACATTAAGCACTTGAGATTTCTATGCCATTCTGGACAGAGAAGCGAGAGGCAAGGATCTGGGATTTTCAAGGGAAAGCAGGCAATAGTAAAAAGTCTCATTAGTCCACCCAGAAACAATGGGAAGAGTGAGAAGTCCAACAAACAGACTTTGCTAGATTTCTTCCTGTCTGCCACATTAAGTTAATGTTATGATGCTAAAGTAATTCTCCCTCTCTTTAAGCAGGTTTTTCTATCTGAATGCCTTTAGGCAGGTGGTGGTGATGGGGGGGAG
>NW_006480345.1:0-411 GCF_000325575.1 Pteropus alecto | reverse complement strand
GAAATGAAGTATGAACTACGTCTCAATGAGTCCAGGGATCTGCCACAGCTTTCTCATTAATAAAATTGGGCTACCATCATATGCGAATAGGCTTTATTCTCAGCGTTATAGGGAGTGCGGACCTGGCACTCTGCCCACGCTCTTAAAAATTACTCACACTGTTGATGCAATGACTGAGGAGGCCAAACGACCACATTCTAAGAAGAACAAATTGAACGAGCAAACTAATGGACATTTTTGTAGTGAAAATGACACGTAGTTTCCTCTGATTCGGCAAAGACTGTCTTTTGGAGCACACAAGATGAACCCTGGAAGCGGAAATGTCATTATAGTTAAAGGGTTCAAGAAGCTGGAAACTATTCTGTTCACATTTTTGGCCCGTTTTCAGAAAATGTTTCAGATACTTTTCTA
>NW_006480344.1:0-411 GCF_000325575.1 Pteropus alecto | reverse complement strand
AGAAGACCGTTTCCATACACCCAACGTTCAGACTTTTTCGGGGAGCTTCCTAGGGGACTGGTTTCTCTCTTGCCTGAATCTAGGCACTGACAGGGAAGGGCACCAGGTTGAGGGCTGCTATGAACAAAAGCAATGGGTTAGATTATTGTTAATGGTTTAGATTATTGTCAAGCCCATGACAGCCCCATCCCTACTCTCCGCCCCCCTCCGCCCCCTGCCCCACTTGTGTGGAAACCAGACTCCTCCCTTACCTTTGTGTGGGAACCCGCCCTCGCACCCGGGATGGCAACGCTCATGCGCACCTCCCACTTCACTGGGCTCTCCTCCCTTCCCAGCCAATTTACCCGCCCAAAATATTCCCACCAAGAAGCCCACCTCAAGCCCCATATAAGTCTCAGTTCCCCTCGCATT
>NW_006480343.1:0-411 GCF_000325575.1 Pteropus alecto | reverse complement strand
TTGTCATGGGTACTTAGTGGCCTGCTCCCCTCCCCACCAGTCCTGGCCTCTGGGACCACCACTCATATTTATGCAAACCCTCCTGGGAAGTCATAGTCACAGCCCCTGTGCCTGTGGTAGGACAGGTGCCCACCGGAGATGTCTGGCCAGGCAAGCCATACTCCTCTGGACCACTCTGCCCCGTCCATGGGGGATTCAGACTTGACCATTTTGGATCGGCACCAGGACATGGGCCCAGAGCACTGACTTTTATAGCCCTCACCCCACTGTCTTTCGAATGGATTACTTTGCCCCCATGTCCCACACCACATACGTTAAGTCACTGGACAAGCTGAACCATAGTGGTATTTGTATAGCTATTTAATAAAACATTTATGAATTTGATTTTGCTGTTCTTGTGATCTACATTCA
>NW_006480342.1:0-411 GCF_000325575.1 Pteropus alecto | reverse complement strand
TCATCCTCCAGCCATGACCTGGGGTATACACTTGACGGACCCACCAGGCCTCCAACACCTGACATATTGCTCCACCCAGGAAGCCCCCCCACCGCCTGCCCTTCCCCGACCCCACATCCGAGTAGGGGGTGGGGCTGCGCATGTGGGATCACAGTTGTGGCCTGACCTGGACTGGCTGCCCTGGGCGCCGCACGTCACTTGAGGGTTCACTTTGCTGAAGGCCCTGTGCAGTGGAAGGCGAGCCCCAAGCCACTGTCTACGGAGTGTGAAGACGCCTTCATTGTTGTCTCTCCCACAGCTGCTGCCTCTCAAACTCGGGAGACGACGGGAAAGTCTCCTATGTTGGCTGTCTCCACATGATCCTGGAGAGTGGGGATCCTCTCCCGGCACATCAGCCAGGTTCTTGATGTC
>NW_006480341.1:0-411 GCF_000325575.1 Pteropus alecto | reverse complement strand
ATCAATAAGGCAAATGAGGTAAATGAAATGCTTTTCTCTGCATTTTTATGCATTAGCAAAATAGAAGATGGTGCTGATGAGATGGTGCTGACGGGGTGGGGCTGAGAGAAACATTTAAAAATATATTAAAAATATGGTTCCGAAGCATATATTCTAGATAAAAGAAACCAAATAGCTATGACAACTCTAAGATTAAATTAAATAGTAAGAAATAAGGCAAGTTAAGGTAGTATATGAAAAAGAAGCAATTTAATGGTATAGACATTAAATGCCAGTGTCTTTCAAAGAAGAAGATTAAAATGGATTGTAGCAGTTAGTGAAAGCATTATTAATAAATACTTTTTAAAATGTTTTCAAATGTTTTAAATGTCAAAATTGGGACACAAATACTAGGTTACCAACCATTTATAC
>NW_006480340.1:0-411 GCF_000325575.1 Pteropus alecto | reverse complement strand
GTAGCTGTTTCTTTGTAGTTTTTAGTAGTGGCACACAACCAGCTTTCCTATACAGTCTATTTTTACCAAGGAAAACAAAACCACTGTGTGCGATGTGTAGTGTCCAAGCGTAATTGCAGAGAAATCCCTCTGGTGAGGATGTGCTTGGAATTTGTGTTCTCAGAAGCACCGTTCCATATACGAACACTAAATGTTTTGTAATGCATGTGAACTTGAAACCATCTCACAAAGATGTTTCAGAGGGACCCTGACAATATATGATGGAGATTTTAGGCGGAGATTCAAATAAATTAATTCTGAAGTTAGATCAATCTGATGAATAATGTTTGTGGCAAAAGCTTTGGAAAGAGTCATTCCACTCTCTAAGCTTCATTTGAGAAATGGTGCTCTGAACGCATCTTTTATACTAAG
>NW_006480339.1:0-411 GCF_000325575.1 Pteropus alecto | reverse complement strand
ACTACTTGAGTTAAAAAAAACAAACAAAAACGATGTTCTATTCATCTCTATATTTGCAAGATTTTAGCAGAATCCCTAGCATAGAGTGGACACTTGGAAAAGTTGGATGGATGAACAAATGGTTTTTCTTGAAAACGCAACCTTGAGAACATGATTATTTAGATTAATATGTTAAAGTATATAAAGTTCTTTCAAATAACTTCTCATTTAACCACCCATTCTATGCCTGCAAATCAGGCACTATTACCCCCACTTTACAGATGGGAAAACAAAGAATCAAAGAGGTGCACAGCTAATTAATGGCAAAGCATGGATGTAACACTGAGCCTTTTGATTCTGAACCCAGTGCAGCCATGACATTGGAGCACAAGCTTATTGTCTAACTGTTTCAGCTGAATGAATAAAAATACC
>NW_006480338.1:0-411 GCF_000325575.1 Pteropus alecto | reverse complement strand
TGATTTTGGAAATCGTTTATGTTATCAAATTAGAGTTAACATAATTTAGCAGACTGCTAAATGAAATCAGACTGCTTCAATATTTGCCCTGATTCTCAATACTGTGATTTTGGGCAATAACTAAGCTTTCTTTGTGTCCTTGTCTTCATCTATAAAGTGGTGATATAAATATTTCACTCTTCATTAAGCTGTTGTAAAAATTAAAGGAGGAAATATATAAAGCATTTAGAATGCTATTTGATTCCATAAATATTAGCTTTATTATCAAGAACTTAGTAGAACTGGTGCTTATCTGGTCTCTCTTTCCATGAGACCAGAAATGTATTATCAGGGGAAATCAAACCTAATTGCTTATTGTCTGCAATATGCTAGATCACTGTAGTAGATGCTTTACCATAATTATTCACTTTA
>NW_006480337.1:0-411 GCF_000325575.1 Pteropus alecto | reverse complement strand
CAGCTAACAGTACTACCTCTGTTCCAGGGGCATGGTCCTGGGGGTTCCTAGCAAGGCCTCATCTGCCTCCTGATGGGCCACTGTTAAAATACAGTCCTTTTCAATGTTATACTATGGAGCTTCAGATGAGCCCAATTGGACTCCATAGCCTTTAGGGGACCCTTAAGGGTGCCCAGCCGTGGAGCCACCAGTTCGTACTTGACTGAGTCAAGCCAAACTGGCCATCCATTCACTCATTCATTCATACACCAGGTTAAAACATTGCCCCCCCCCTTTGGGAGGTCCTAATGTCTTCCCCACCTTGGAAGACCCTGATCTATGTTTTCCTTCCACATTGGAAAGACTCTGATGTCTTCCCCCACTGGTAAGACCTTGACTGTGTCTTCTAACTGAAGACTAGGAGGTGATCAA
>NW_006480336.1:0-411 GCF_000325575.1 Pteropus alecto | reverse complement strand
TATCCTGCCATCCAGGACTTGGTGGCTGCTCTTTTCGAAGAAGACATCTTGTGCCTTATATAGAACCACACATCACTTAACAAAATATATGATTAAAAAGCTTGCCTTCCTAGAAGATATCAGTAACTGAAAATATACGAGATTTCAATTTAAAGTGCCACCGAAACATGTTATAAACTATATACACAACTATATGTACATACACTCATATACACATTGCTTTGAGGCAATTAAGTACATTTTATTATTCTGCTTCGATAGAGTTTTTGACTCATACCTCTCATGTCTCCAGAACATTTGGCCAAGACCTGTGTCATGAACTGAATGTGTCCTCCACACTCCTATGTTGAAGCTCTAATCATTTCGGAGATAATTAGATTAGATGAGGTTGGGAGGGCAGAATCCGCATGA
>NW_006480335.1:0-411 GCF_000325575.1 Pteropus alecto | reverse complement strand
TAGTGTTATCTGACAGAGTGTCATATGACAAATTCTGTAACAAAGTTCCCAACTGTAAATTTATAAACCCAGCTGTTTGTGAGAGAATGAAGATCCACTGATCCTTGGCCAAGGCAGCCATGCAGGAGCTCCTTAGAAAAGGGCTTATTAAACAAGTTTCAAAACACAGAGCTCAAGTAATTTACACTGGAAACACTCGGGGGCATGTCCCGGCTGCTGGTGAAGGTGCATGAACAACAGGTCCCATCAACTGTACATTTTGAAAAATAAAACTTTATTAAATAAAAAAAGACAACCTACTGAATGGGAGAAGATATATGTAAATAGTACCTTGGATAAGGGACTAATATCCAAAGCATACAAAGGACTCATAACTCAACAACAAAAAACAAACAATCCAGTTAAAAAATG
>NW_006480334.1:0-411 GCF_000325575.1 Pteropus alecto | reverse complement strand
TTGTGGATGTGAAGAAGCTAAGTGTGATCCTAGAATACAGAATTACTCAATGCTGGGGCTCAAGGACTCATCCCCCCAGAAGTAGTAAGACCAATCCTCTACTAGCTTTTGTTTGAAACAGGAAAGGCCTACATGAAACACACAGCAAGCATTCATTTAATCAGCTGGACTTACTACACCAGCATGTCTAAAGTAATATTTTGTTGGATTTCACCCTGCTTTTGAAAGCAAAACAATTCGCATTTTAAAATCTCATTACTAGCATCTTGCCTCCAAATCCATTAACAGCCTGAGTGTTTCTGGCAACCAAGATCACCTCGGATTATAGTATGAAATGCAACTCTGGAGAAAACTATGTGTTTCAAGATGTTTGTACCATTCAATTGTCAAAAATTCACATGGTTATGATTC
>NW_006480333.1:0-411 GCF_000325575.1 Pteropus alecto | reverse complement strand
CTAGGATGGGGAAGGAGGAGGTGGAACTGATAGGCATCAATGATATTTGAGGATCTAATGCTTGCCTGTTCCCCTAGGTCCCAGAGCCTAAATTGTTAGAAGAAATGTCTTTGATCCTTATCTAGCATCTTTATGGGGGAAAAAAGTGGCATTTTAGGGCACAAGCACTGACCATGATGGTAACAGAGCTTTTTCCACCAACAGGGAGATTCAGGAGGTTCCCTCATGTGCCAGAATAAGAAAGGGGCTTGGACTCTTGCTGGTGTGACTTCCTGGGGTTTGGGCTGTGGTCGAGGATGGAGAAACAATGTGCAGAAAGATGATCAAGGATCTCCTGGGATCTTCACAGATCTTAGTAAAGTGCTTCCCTGGATCCACAAACACATCCAAACTGGTAATAAAGCTAGCACA
>NW_006480332.1:0-411 GCF_000325575.1 Pteropus alecto | reverse complement strand
CTCATGCAGCTCTGGGAGTGCCCTTTAAATGAGAATTAACTGTGAGCACAGAAGCATGAAGGTGCTGCTGTAAGTCCTTTCATCAGTGGTCTCCAACCTTTTAGCACCATGCAACAGTGCTCCTATGAGATCCTAATACCTGACGATCTGAGGTGGGGCTGAAGTGGTGATGCTAGAGATGAGGAGTGGCTGCGAATACTGATTAAGCTTTACTCCCTTGCCTGCCACTCACCTCTTGCTGTGGGGCACAATTCCTAACAAGCCACGGACCGGTACCAGTCCGTGGCTCAGTGGGTTGGGGACCCTGCTTTATATCACCCCCCATCTGGCACAGAGTGGAAGACCTTTCTCCCCAATTTAATTTCCTAAGAGGGATTTGTTGTGTCCCACTAGAGTACATCTATCACAGGT
>NW_006480331.1:0-408 GCF_000325575.1 Pteropus alecto | reverse complement strand
ACCTGCCAGCTGCCTATAAGGCTCAGCTGCTGAAAGAGCCTTGGGTGATATGTGAGTTGCGAGAGTTGAGGTCTCAGGGAGTCACCAAGATGGGGCAAGTTGTGTTCACCAGGTCAATGAACATTCAGATTTGGCCACGTGGGAGAAGTGCTCAACACAGGAAAGATGGTACCCACTCACTGGCTTCACAGGAAGAGGGCTCGATGCAGGGACAATGGAGGCTGTTCTTCCAGCCTTCACCTTTAAGCCATATAACTGAGTATTTCCCTTTTGTCGGTACCTCCTGAGCACCATCCTTCTACTGGAGCCCAAGATGAGTGCCTGGGAGAAAGAGTCCGTGCATGGGCCCTTTGAGAGAACACCTGCGTTTCTAGCAGCCTTCTGTCTCACCCTAACGGATGGAATCCC
>NW_006480330.1:0-411 GCF_000325575.1 Pteropus alecto | reverse complement strand
CAAAGTAGCCAATATTCAACACGGCCAACTTGAAAAGCATTTGAAATGCCTCAAGTATTGGTCCCATCAGAGCCTCATCTTACAAGTGATGGTGTGATGCCTACATTTCTCGCCTGGTCTCTCTTTTTCACATTCTCTGCCTTATCATCAAATCTTAAATTTCCTTTGACTAAAACTTATCCTCCACCCCTGCCAAAGGGTAGAGCCTACTCCTGTAAGACTTAAAACACAGAGCAGAAGAACCAGTGGTTCCCAGAATCAAGGAGGGAAGAAGGAGCTGAGCTATACTTGCTCGGCTTTCTGTCCCTGAAGCTTCACATACACACGTGTTATTTCTTCATCCTTTCTCAGTTTAATATGTGCATGTGTATATATGTGTTTCCTTAGGACCAAAACCAAATATTTTATATA
>NW_006480329.1:0-411 GCF_000325575.1 Pteropus alecto | reverse complement strand
TCAACACCACCTGGGAGCTTGTTAGAAATGCAGAGTCTCTGGAACCTGCAGGACCTTCTGGAGCAGATTCTGCCTTTGAGCAAGAATCCTGTGTGACTCATATGCACTTTGAAGTCCTGAACTGCTGGTCTAGACTAGGTGTTCTCACCTTTGACCATTGACATTTGGGGCAGGATAATAATTTGAGGGGGTGCTTTCCTGTGGAGTGTCAGTTTTTAGCGGTTTCCCTTCAGATATGGCCAGATACCCCAGAGGCAAAATCATTTCTGGTTGAGAAACACTACCTAGAAGCAGCCTGAAAACATTATAATCAAGGCCTAACAGATACCCTGATATTAACTTTGTGCACATCACTGACCCCTTCTGCTCCACCCCAGGTACTTTGCGCTGGCCATTCCTTCTGCGGGTACA
>NW_006480328.1:0-411 GCF_000325575.1 Pteropus alecto | reverse complement strand
TCTCCTCACCCAAAATCAAAAAACCCAAACGGCTAACATTCTCTCTTCATGAGGGAGGCTGCATTATCCCCAGTTGCAGATGAGGAAATCAAGATTCAGAGAGGTTAAGAAGCCAGCTTGATATCACACAGCTAGAAAGTGGTAAGCTATTACTGCTACATTACGAGACTTCCTTACTTTAAATCCATGTCCTCCTCCTCTGTGCCAGGTGTGGATGCCCACCACCATGTTCTGGAAGATTGGTGAAGGGCAAAGCTGAGGAGGCCAAATGGATCCTGAGCATCGCCTTCCCCCAGGACCCCAGGGCCTGCCCTGCCAGCTCCAGCCTCAGACGGTTCTCCGTGCAAAGCTCAGCTCTGGACCTTCCAAGAGATGTTCCGGCTTTGACTCCCAGGCTTTCAGGGCTTCACT
>NW_006480327.1:0-411 GCF_000325575.1 Pteropus alecto | reverse complement strand
GGGCTCCCACCGGGGTCTGGGATGGGGGATACTTCATCTGGTGGCTGGGCTGGTGTGCCAACATCTGCTGTCCTGGCAGAACGTGCGCCGTGGTGCAGGGGACGCCTCAGCCTCCCGATGGCCCAGGACTGCCCACGTCCCCAGTCCCGTGTCCTTCACTCATCTCCACCCGACTCCCTCCCCTCCTCCACCTGACTCCGTGTCCCTCTGACTCTGTCCTCGGCCCCCCAGGACTGTCCCGTCCACGGCTCCTGCTCCGGCCTGGTCTCCCCTCTCAGCCTCTCAACAGGGATGGAGGCCTGAGATGGACCTGGGTCCCTCGGAAACTGCTGGGGCTGTGACCTGCTCCTCCTGGCCACTGGATAAGGGTGGAGGACTCCTGGGCCGGTGTCTGTCCCCTGCAGGGACATC
>NW_006480326.1:0-411 GCF_000325575.1 Pteropus alecto | reverse complement strand
TAACAAATTCCAGACTGGAGACCTAGGCCTACAAACACCTAGCCTAACCTTTGCTAACAAAAACTCTTATGGAGACCTTGGCTTACCAAAACTAGCTGTCATCTTGTAGAAGGAGGAAGAATGGAGGACATGGTTCACGACTCCAGTATTGTCCTCCCGGTAAGGCATTTACGATATAAAAACAAACTCGTTTCCAAGATGTTCATGCTCTGAAACTTGATTCATTCTAAGAAGTAATGTGAAAACCTACGACCATAGCAAGAAGAATAGTCTCCTGCTAGACACCAGATTCCTGAGGAGACTTTCTTGAGCCCCACGTGAATCCCACGATGTGTTCACTTGATCTCCACATGATTTCCTAGTGATTTCTAAGTGGCTTTCAGATGACTTCCACCTTATTCC
Organism: Pteropus alecto; assembly: GCF_000325575.1. Taxonomy (NCBI): domain Eukaryota; kingdom Metazoa; phylum Chordata; class Mammalia; order Chiroptera; family Pteropodidae; genus Pteropus; species Pteropus alecto. Next base: position 9 of record NW_006480326.1, on the reverse strand, counting down.
TCTTCCCCT
>NW_006480325.1:0-410 GCF_000325575.1 Pteropus alecto | reverse complement strand
TTCCTTCCTTCCTTCCTTCCTTCCTTCCATGTTGTAGTAAAATACATATAAAATGTATCATTTAAACCATTTTAAAATTAGGTACATTCGCAATGTGGTGCAGCCATCTCTACTATCTGTTTCCAGAACATTTCATTAACCAAAAAGGAAATTTCATACCCATTAAACAGTCACTCCCCATTCCTCTTCCCCTAGGCCCTGGCAACTCTTAATCTGCTTTTTATAAATTTGCCTGGCCTGGATATTTCATAAGAACAGAATAGTATGATATGTGAACTTCGTGTCTGACTTCTTTCACTCAGCATGTTTTCAAGGTTTACTCATGTTATAACAGTATTAGTACCTAATCCCTTTTTATGACTGAGTAATATTCCATTGTATGGATATACCACTTATTGTTTATCCAATCA
>NW_006480324.1:0-411 GCF_000325575.1 Pteropus alecto | reverse complement strand
TTTTTTCTGATCAGGACACAGAATGTTACTAATTCCCTGTAAGCTACCTCTGTGCTGCTTTGTAATAACTATTATTTCTCACAGGGTAATCATTACCTAAACTTCTAAGAGTATAGATTAGTTTTGCCTCATTATACTTTATGGAAGTGGAACCACATGTATACACCCTTTTGTGTTAGACTTCTTTTGCTCTACATCATATTTATGAGAATCGTGCATTTTATTGCTTGTTTTTGGAGTTAATGTAAATTAAATCACATATATGCATTTTTTGTGTCTATATTCTCTGCTCAACAAACATTTTTTTCAATTCCTGCTAATTCATGTGGAACTTTTATTATTTATTTTTTTATTTTTCAGTTACAGTTGACATTTGATTTTATATTAGTTTCAGGTGGACAGCATAGTGAT
>NW_006480323.1:0-411 GCF_000325575.1 Pteropus alecto | reverse complement strand
ATTGTCTATTAGTTTCAGGTGTACAGTTAGACGTTTATGTAATTTACGAGGCGATCCCTCCGATAAGTCTAGTGCCCACCTGGCACTCTACCTGGTTACGCAGTATTACAGAAGATTCCCTACGCTGCACTTTACACCCCGTGACTTTTTCGTAACTACCAATTTGTACGTCTTAATCCTTCACCTTTGTCATCGCCCCCCGCCCCGCCCCCGCCCCCATCCGGTAATGCTTCCGATTCTTGAACACAGCCATATGCTTCCAGGGTCTGGCTCTCCGTTCTTGCTGGTCCCTCTGCCTGGGGCCTGGGGCCTTCCTGTTTCTCTCTCCTCCTCGCTACCGAGTGACGTCTCAGGCAGCCCCTCCCTGGTAGCCTGGGCTAATGCGCTGCCACCGCCCCGTCTCCGGAGATT
>NW_006480322.1:0-411 GCF_000325575.1 Pteropus alecto | reverse complement strand
CAGGTGGGATTGTAGAAGATGCTTTGATGTTGCTGGGGGTTGGCAGAGAGGCAGGGGATTAAGGTGTGTGGGAACTGGGGCCGATAGTTGGGAGTTAAAGCTCCTGGGTCCCCTCTCCCTGTGGTATAACTGATAGGACTTTCTGAAGGTGTGGGTGGGGGTGGGGGAATAATCAGTTGTCTCATGTGGCTGAATGCCTCTGGTCAGTTAGTTCCCTTAGGCCACTCAGGGTGGAAGGACAAGATCAGCAATGCTGAAAGAGAGTGGTGTCTTTCTCTGTCACCATTCTCACATGCTCTTCATTTGTCTGCTTTGGTACCAGCTGGGCCAGGCTGTTTCCCTGACAGGACACTCATCTCCCCTTAAGGACCAGGGCTCTAAGAGATGGGAGCACAGCCCTGTCTGACAGTC
>NW_006480321.1:0-410 GCF_000325575.1 Pteropus alecto | reverse complement strand
TTCTCTTTAAGCTTCTCTTTCAGCTGTCCTTCACTTCCTTTCCAATTATTTATTTAAATAGTAATGGTTGTACTTGAGCCAATCCCGCACCCAGAGAACTCTGTTATAGAGATTTGCAAACCAATTTCTTGTCTCTTGAACATAATTCAATAATTTTTCTCAATATAAAAGTTTGGCTATTTTCAAGGTTTTGCATGAGAAATTCGTCCATCAGTATTGCCTGTTTACTTTTTATCTTAGAGCTTCGCTACTAGCTCTCCTCGTTTCTGGGTCAAGGAGTCCCCAATTATGACTAAAAGTTTTCATCGAAGGCCAAATCCCACACGGAGATGGCCTGGCAGCAGGTCTCTAGTCTAAAAATCTAGCTGATGAAACTAGGCTTTCCATCTCAGAAAAGGTTCTGATGAAAA
>NW_006480320.1:0-411 GCF_000325575.1 Pteropus alecto | reverse complement strand
GGGCTCGGTTTGCCGCTCAGGCCTGGCCCCCATATCTCCACCTCTCCATACACCCGGCCCTAAAAGCGTCCCCTTTTCTCTTAAGTTTAGATATGGCTGAGTCAGCCCCCCCGCCCCTTTATTTCTCCCTTGTCTGGGGAAAGTGGTCCCTTCAGCTTCTCTCTGTGGTCTACTTTTCGGCCGTTTTGCTGTCTGCAAACGGTGCCATTGGGGCTTCTCCACCATTTGTGCCTGGAGCCCTTGGCCACCTGGCTATGCCTGGTGATCTCGATGGGTTGTGGAGAGGAGAGTAGTGAGTGGTCTCTGTGCTCTCTCTGGAATGTGAGTTAATTATACCGGGCTCCATTGATTTTCAATGTAATTAATGGCCCCACCCCCAAGGGCCAGCATTCCTACAGGTACCCGCTATTT
>NW_006480319.1:0-411 GCF_000325575.1 Pteropus alecto | reverse complement strand
GCCGGCCTCCGTTTGGCCCCCCCACCTTGCTTTTGCTTTACTGCTGGGGGGCCGAGTCGAAGAAGCACAGAGCTAGCGAATTTACAAAGCCGACAAAAACTTAGGAGAAAGAAAAATTCAGGGGCAACGATCCGAGCCGAGTGGTTGGTTGGTGGGTGGCGGGGGCAGGTGGATGGTGCCACGAGATGTCCTCGGCCGCCGGCGGGGACTCGGCCTGTGGCTCTGTGGCCGGAGAGAAAGAGAGACGTGGCCCCAGCCGGCGCGTCCACCTCTGTCCCAAGTCGTCACGGCGGGTGACGCTGCCTCACTGTCTCCGAGGAACTCGGGGGGAGAAAACGGAAGACACGGAACGGAACTGAAATGAGATGAGTTTGGATGAAAGATAAAAACAAAACAAAACAAAACAAAACA
>NW_006480318.1:0-411 GCF_000325575.1 Pteropus alecto | reverse complement strand
ACAATTATAAAATGGACAAAAGATCTGAAAGCCACCTCACCAAAGAAGATATATAGATGACAAGCATACAAAAAGATGTTCTACATCATATATTATTAGGGAATTTCAAATTAAAACAATGAGATACCATAACATATCTCTTAGAATGACTAACATCTAAAAACCTGACAACACCAAATGACAAACACAAGGATGTGGAGCAACAGGAATGCTTATTCATTTTTGGAGGGAATGAAAAATGATACGGCCACTTTGGAAGAGTTTGACAGTTTCTTACAAAGTAAAACATAGTCTTATCACAAAATCTAGCAATTGCATTCCTAGATATTTACCCAAATGAGCTGAGACTTTCATCTACACAAAAGTTGGCTCTCTAGTGTTTATAGCAGCTTTATTCATAATTGCCAAAAT
>NW_006480317.1:0-410 GCF_000325575.1 Pteropus alecto | reverse complement strand
AAAAAAAAAATAGACAAATTCAATTACCCATGCCTGGTTTTTAAAAACATCTTAGCAAACTAAGAATAGGAGAGAACATTCCCAACCTCATATAGGGCTTCTGTTGAAAACCTACACCCAGCATCATGCTTACTTGTAGAAGGTTGAATGATTTCCACCCTGTGATCAGCAACAAGGCAAGGATATCCACTCTTGCCACTCCTAATCAACATTGAACTGGAGCTCTTAGTGTGTGAAATTAGGCAAGACAAAGGAATAAGAGGCACGCAGATTGGAAATGAAGAAATAAAACGGTCTCTAGTGCAGGCAACATCATTGTCTACATAGAAAATCTTGAAGTGTGTATAAGGAAGCTGCCGGAACAAACAAATGAGTTTAATAAGATCTTAGAATATCAAGCCTACACACAC
>NW_006480316.1:0-410 GCF_000325575.1 Pteropus alecto | reverse complement strand
CTGGAGAAGGGGAGGGGGAAAGGGCCTTGGGGGGGCCGGGCCACAGAGGGAAGCGAGGGTGGTTGGGTTTGGGGATGCACAGCGATTGCGGGTGGCGGTGATCTGCTGGGGTCGTAGAGGTCGTGGTGGCTGGAGAGGGTGGGGCCAACCTGCCTGGGGCATCTCCTGCCCTGGGAGCAGTGTCCGTTCTGGGGAGGGGGCAGTCCCCTGGCGGGTGCCCCGCTGGGCGTTCTCCAGTGAGCTGGGTAACCGGCCGTGACCTTGGTGACACTGCCGGATCCCTCTGCTGTGCCCTGCTGTGCGGTCGCTATCCGCTGCCTGCAGCTCCTGACACGGTGGTGGCTCGTGACCCGTGAGGTGGCGTCCCCGTCTGCAGGTGCGCTCACCGCACCGGTCAGCACGGTCAGCAC
>NW_006480315.1:0-410 GCF_000325575.1 Pteropus alecto | reverse complement strand
GCTGGACCCTTTGTTCTTCTTTGCCTCTTCCCGTGAATCTAGAACAATTTTAAAATGAAAAGATTTTGTTTCTATTTTGAAAAAGGAACCTCTGAAAATGTGAAAAAAGCGTTTTGTTACAATTAGGAAGACAGTTGTGGAAAACTTGTAATGAGGAGTGTTGGAAGAAATTGGGGAGGGCTGAGCAGTTCTGAGGATGTAACCACGGCTCCACGCATCGTTCTGAAGGTGAGGGCCAAGGCAGGAGGGACCACGCGCCGCCATCTGAAGACAAGCCAGCCTCGATGAGGTCCCTCGTGCAGCAGCTGCACAGTTTCAGCTTCCCTGACCACTTGAGAGCCCAGTGGGTGACACTGACCCTCAATCTTGGACTAAGCCATCGTCTGTGAGAATTTGCAAGGAATGACAGA
>NW_006480314.1:0-410 GCF_000325575.1 Pteropus alecto | reverse complement strand
GACTTAGAGGTTAGAGGTATCTTTAAGGTACAGAGCGGGTCACAAGGGCAATAGCGTTCTTCCGCCTGAGTTTCTCCAAAAACCTTCCCAGAGGATGTGAGGGTTGGCCTCAGTGTTAGACAATGAGTTGGAGTGTGGCACGCAGCATGGGGGGAAGGGTACTCCATACTTGGAGACTGGTTGGTGACAGAATGAATCATGGTAGAAGGTAAAATAGTAGATGATGAGCAGAGGCTAGTTCATAAAGAATGTGTTAATGATTCAGACCAATTCTGTAGGTCAGAGATTTTCAGAATGTACCTGAGAAAAGTGTGTACCTGAAGAAATGACTAAATATATACATTATATATATATATTCATTATATATTATAGACATTATATGCACTGTGTGTGTGTGTGTGTGTGTGTGT
>NW_006480313.1:0-410 GCF_000325575.1 Pteropus alecto | reverse complement strand
TTGTACACCTTAACTATATACAATTTTTACTTGCCAATTATACTTCAACAAAGATGGGGAAAAAATAAGTAGTTACTAAATAACAAGCAGCTCCCTCTGGAAAAAGAACCCAAATTTTACCAATCGGATGATGAACTCTGCTGATCAAGGTATGATCGAGGTAAGAGGCAGGATCGAAAAAGGAGAACTCAATGTCACCATTAATGCTCTCAATATTCCATGGTGGCCTAAAAGGCCAGCACTGGAGACATGGTGCCCAGTGGCTGTGGTTCAGCCGCCAGTGCAGGGGCCACTCCGAAGCTTGGGAAGCGACAGCTTAAAACAAACAAGATTTATTATCACATGATAGGACAAATCAAATTTATTATTTTATGCAGTGTAGATATTATTTGTGGATCACCTAAGCAGTG
>NW_006480312.1:0-410 GCF_000325575.1 Pteropus alecto | reverse complement strand
GCGATCAGGCATGAGCTACAGTGCCGGTGAAGGTGAGGTCAGTGTCAGTGAAATGACAGTGTGGTCCATCAAGAAAATGGAACAGGAAATTCCTGATCCATATGTGAGGCCACTCCGGAAAGGAACATTTATAGTGTTTGATGAAACTATGGAAAAGTGGCTAAATTTTTAAATTAATGAGATGACTACTAAGAAAAAGGTGGAGTGAACAGCATCGTGGTGAGGTCAAAAGCCAAAGAAATTGCAGTCGTATGTCCAGGGACAGGAAAACGTTAGGTCCTTCTCAGCTAGTCCTGGCTGACACACATTTCAAAAGGAGGTACGACATAAAAACTGTTAAACATGCAGATGAAGCATGTTCTGAAGATCTCAAGGCTAAGGCTATGAAGAGTTTTTAAAATACTTGCGCA
>NW_006480311.1:0-410 GCF_000325575.1 Pteropus alecto | reverse complement strand
GGTGGCCTTCCCCCGTGGGTACCTCTGTGTGCACCTGCTCTTGCCTCCTGGCTTCCTCGGTGTTCCAGGACTGGCTCTGTGTCTCTCAAGATAGTTGTCTCTGCATGTCATCGACCTCTGTGATTACGCGTTGTTCTCGGCAGCCCGGCAGAAGTTCTCAGCCGTAGGAGCAGGGCGCCTGTCGGGGCAGACGGCAGAAGCGTAGCTCAGCTCCGCTGCGGGGAAAGCACCCCGGCGCTGGGCGTGCGTCTCTCAGAGCAGCGGCCTCTCGCCGGAGCCTCGAACCAGACGGGATCCCCTTCCGTTCCATGGACTTTTGTCCTGACCGCCACCACCATGGGTGTGGCGTTGCCAAAGTCAAATTTGGGGTAATTTTAGCTCTGCTTTCTAAGGAAGGACAGCCAGTAATT
>NW_006480310.1:0-410 GCF_000325575.1 Pteropus alecto | reverse complement strand
TGCACCCTCCCAGCCTCATCCTGCCCTCGAGGAGGCTGCAGACTAGAGCTTGGAGATGTTCCCTGCATCATAGTTTATAATGGCAAAACAACTGGCTGTCCACTCGAAGGGGACCTAATAAATGACTCGTGTGACTTCTGCACAATGGAAATGTCTGCAGCCATAGCAAAGAACAAAACAGCCCCTCAGAGAACAATATCTCTCAGATCTTGTTAAGTAAAGAAAGCAAGAACAGAAGACATGTTGTAAATGAGCCCATTTGCTTGTTTTAAAGTGAACAATTCAGTAGCTTTTAGTGCATTCACAATGTACAACCATCACCTCTAGTTCAAAAAGATTTTCATCGCCGCAAAAGAAACCCCATTCCTATTAAATAATCACACCCCATTCCCCCTCAATCAGCCCCAGGC
>NW_006480309.1:0-410 GCF_000325575.1 Pteropus alecto | reverse complement strand
GCCCTGCGTCAAGAGAGCACTCCTAACTTTTCCTTCAAAACTGTTTTCAGATATCACTTAGTGTATGAAATCTTTTCTGAGTCTCCTTAATTTAGTTATTCCTTTTACTGTAACACTCCTGTCTCCTCCCTTACTTTTCTTAGTGCCCCGCAATAACGCCCCCTGTAGATGGGGACCATCCATGGGAAAAGAGCAACATTCTGTTCTTAATTCTACACAGCCTGGTCAGAGTCCAAGACTCACACAGCAGTAGAGGTTTGAATACAGGTTTGAATCAAACCAAAGAAAACTGAACTCAGAATCCAAAAGGTGTCCTTCACTTGTTTTTTAAAAGATAGCATGAAAGTAAAAAATATATATATTTAAGTAAAAAAGTAAGAGAAAATTAAGATATATATATGTATATAATT
>NW_006480308.1:0-410 GCF_000325575.1 Pteropus alecto | reverse complement strand
GGTCAGTTTTCTAAAGAACCTATTGTATCATTAGTTTACAAAATATGGTCACATTAAGTGTTCACATCCCTTTCTATTTGGTCTCACAATAATGATATGTTAGAAAAGTCTGACTTCAATTTAAAAATAAGACTGACGCATTATGTTTCTAAACTATATATCATTTTGCCAAATGATATTGTAAAATAATTAAATACTCATGATACATTATAATTTTAGTTAGTTATCAAAAACTTAAAAATTAAATCTCTTATGCTGAATATTTCTCATTATTTTATATTAGTTTCGGGAACACAGTACAATGGTTAGACACTTACACGGTTTATGAAGTGATCCCCCTGATTACTCTAGCCCCCATCTGGCACTACACATAGCCATTTCAATAATATTGACTATATTCCCTATGCTGT
>NW_006480307.1:0-410 GCF_000325575.1 Pteropus alecto | reverse complement strand
AAAAAAATCAAGCCAAGAGAAATAAAGAGCTTTGCCTAAGAACATAGGGTAGTTTACTGATTTGGCCATGGCATCTGTCATCCAGTTGATCATTGTCTGTCAATGTATATACTTTCACAGTTCCCTATGAATCTCTAGAACATCTTCACTAATGGCAGAACCAAGATTATAACTGATGTCTCACTTGAATTATAAGCCTGTGAGTTTTTCTCTGCTACTTCCTACCTAAGTTATTGAGAGATTTCTCAGAAGTGACAAAGAAAGCCATCAGGAATTGGAGAAGGCACACCATTTGCTCTTACTGTTTCTGAGTAAATGCCTTTATTCTCCTATCACGATGCACTTTTAAAGTAACTCCATTCCATAAAAGATAGCCAAAACTCAATTCATTGTGATCGGAGATCTCAGAC
>NW_006480306.1:0-410 GCF_000325575.1 Pteropus alecto | reverse complement strand
TGCATTTAGTACATATTAAGTACTCATTATGTATATGTTGCATGAATGAAAGGATATATGAAAAGTAACAGAGATAGGAACTAAAGCATTTTGATAAAAGTCCTCAAAAACACAGTAAAAGTTCAATCTAATATGGTTAGAATGGGAAGGGAGGTGAATGCAGAATGTGAAAGAGATAAAACAGTCTTAAAAATAAAAAAGACTTTTCATCCTCTGCTCTAGGATGCATTTCCTTTACCTAAACAACAAAGGAATTCAAAATAACTACCTCTAAGTTCCCCCCCTTTTAATTATAGCATTCCATTAATATGCTTCTGCTAACTCACCCTCATCTTCATTATGGTCTGTATGTAGCCCGCCATCGCTATTAACTTAAAGCGACTAACAGGAAAAACTAAAGAAACTGAATG
>NW_006480305.1:0-410 GCF_000325575.1 Pteropus alecto | reverse complement strand
GTCGATGTCACTGTCGGGGTTGGCCTTCTCTGTCTGAGTTACGCCGCGGGGGGCAATGTGGGGTTCCCTCGCTCAGACTTGGGGTTGGGATGGGAAGAGCTGGTAGGCAATATAATCTCGTTTTCCCCAGGTTGTTACACAGCATCCCCTACCTAAGGCCCTGTTTCTGCCTCGTCGGCTGGGCCCAGGTCCCTGTCCCTAAATGAGGCATCGCCTCCTCCCCTCCACCCCGCGTTAGCTCTCCCGAGCTTCACCATTCTGTCTCATTCTCATGTCACAGGATTAATGATTTGTTCAGACTTTGTGGTTAGTTCCGATTCGAGGATCCTTAAGGCCTTGGGTTTTGGGTCATTCTTTAGAAATGTAATTGCTACTTTTCCATCTCTAAAAGATGAATGACACTTTTTTTT
>NW_006480304.1:0-410 GCF_000325575.1 Pteropus alecto | reverse complement strand
GGGTTAATGTTAGGGTTAGGGTTAGGATTAGGGTTGGTTTTAGAGTTAAAGTTAGACTTAGGGTTGGGTATAGGGTGAAGGCTTAGGGTTAGGGTTATTGTTGGTGTAAAATTTATTGTTAGGTTTAGTGTAAGGGATAGGGTTAGAATTAGAATTACGATTAGCTTTCGTGTTAAGGTTAAGGTCAGGGTTAGCGTTAAGTTTAGGGATAGGATTACCGTTAGGGTTTAAGTTAGGTTTAGTTTAGTGATAAGTTGATAGTTAGGGTTAGTGTTAGGCTTAGGTTTAGATCAGAGTTAGGGTTAGGGTTAGGGTAAGGGTTTGAGTTAGGGTTAGGTTTTAGGTTAATGTTAGGGTAAGAGGTTAAATTTAAGATTAGAGTTAGGGTTAGGGTTAAGTTTAGGGTTAGG
>NW_006480303.1:0-410 GCF_000325575.1 Pteropus alecto | reverse complement strand
TGAGTGTGGAGGAGGCTGGGCCCAGGGTCAAGTCCATGTCCTTCTGACTCTAAAGCACCTATGTAGAGACTTGTCCCAGGAAAGACTGATGCAGCTGCTTAGACGCAGGGGAGGCAGGAGGGGCTGTGGAAGGATGGCCCCCCGGGACACTGGGAGGGCCTTCTGGGTGGGGCCACAGGTGGGGAGGCAGCGGGAAGGTCAGGCAGGGGGCGCAGGGCCAGACCCAGAGAGAAGGGCCTGGAGAGAGGAGAAGGTGGGGCCAGGGCTGGGGATGCCCAGAGGGAGGGGCAAGAAGGCCTCAGAGACAGGGGAGGGCGCTGGGGCCCGCAATGGAGCCACATGGAAACTGTAAATTTGAGGTTTTCCTTCAGTCGCCCTCACGTAGATATCGACACTGATCAACAGGGTAT
>NW_006480302.1:0-410 GCF_000325575.1 Pteropus alecto | reverse complement strand
GCACAGGGAGCCTGCGCTCCTGTGGAGTTTCTGCTGTGCACTGTGTTAGCGCCCTGTAGCTACTGTCACAAATTACGCATGTCAGTGACCTGAAACAACACGAATTTATTACCTTACAGTTCTGACAGTGGCCTAAAGTGGGTCTCACTGGACTAAAATCAGGGTGTCAGCAGGACTGCCTTTCCTGCTGGAGGCTCTGGGGCAGAATCTGTTTAGCCTTGTCCAGCTTCTCGAGACTACTGCATGTCTTGGGTTGTGTCCCCTGCCATCTTCCAAGGCAGCAAAGGGCACTCAGGTCTTTCTCAGCTCATCTCACTCTGCCTGCCATTGACCCTTCGGCCTCCCTCTCTCACTTTTCGGGACCCTCGTGATGACATTGGGCCCACCCAGACAATCCAGGATAATCTCTC
>NW_006480301.1:0-409 GCF_000325575.1 Pteropus alecto | reverse complement strand
TTTACAGTGTTCATCTGTAAAGCAATCAGAAAACCCAGAGTAATTGCTTATTTCAAACTGTTTTATCTCCAGACTATTTTACTAGTAAACTAAGAGGCCTCTTTCCTCAAAGGGCTTCAGCTCTTTGACCAAAGTATTTGAGATGGGTGAACTTAATTAAACGTGGCACTTAAGGATGTGTACAAGGCGACTTTTCCAAAAACAAAGTTGTGCGAAGGAAATACCCAGCGCTCCCCAGTAATAATCATTCTAAATTAAACACAATAGCATGCCAAAGTTCCACGTGGAATCCTGGGGTTCTGAGTGACCAACCCGCCCTTTCTTTATTAGACCCATCCAGGCTTCCTCTCTCCTCTTTTTCTCCCTTCTAGGTCAATTTCTCTAATACCCACTGAATGCCCATAATAAT
>NW_006480300.1:0-410 GCF_000325575.1 Pteropus alecto | reverse complement strand
CCTAATCCTAAACCTAACCCTACCCTAACCCTAACACTAAACTTAACGTATCCCAAACACTAACACTAACCCTAAAACTAATCCTAACTCTAACTCTTGCCCTAATGTAAACCTAAACTTAATCCTAACAGTAACCCTAACCCAAATCCTAAGCCTAACCGTAAACCTAAAACTAATCCTAACTCTAAAGATTTACGCTAAACTTAAACCTAATCTTAAACCTAACAGAAACCCTGACACTAACCCTATCCCTAATGCTGACACTAAACCCTAACAGTAACTCTAAAACTAAACCCTAACCTTCACCCTAACCCTATCCTTAACATAACCCTAAACCTGACCCTAACTTTAAACCTAAGACTAATTCTAACGCTGACCCTAACCCTAACCTTAACGTAACCCTAACGCTA
>NW_006480299.1:0-410 GCF_000325575.1 Pteropus alecto | reverse complement strand
GTGTCCTCATCCAGCACATAGAAGGCCAGGTGGTGGAAATCCAGGGGCAGGTGCACGGTGTACTCCTCTCCCCAGAAGGGGCTCAGGCTCCGCCAGATGGTTGCTGTCCTGCAAAGGGGGGCATAGGGGGCTAGGGGACCTTGGGCCACATAAGTGGCAGACACCTGGAGACACGGATATGTAAATGCACACACACACTCCCACTCACTGAAACAGAGACACTCACAGATGCACCGAGGAAGCCAGAGACACACAGAGATACATTCGCACATACTCAGATACACATGAAGCCTCAGAAGTCTCTGTGTTTCTACATACCAACGCATGTAGATACACAGAAAAAAACAGACATATTCACACAGACGTACATTTAAAAAATGCCGAGACACACATGGAGACCCACAGACACA
>NW_006480298.1:0-410 GCF_000325575.1 Pteropus alecto | reverse complement strand
TTCAGCTAGTTCAGCCTGACGCAGGTCAGAGGTTCCAATAGAAGTTTGGTCAAGATTAAACTGATATAATACTTTGTGTGATTGAAAGTCTGGAGAGGAGATTTACATAAGCTGGGAGAGTTTGGATTTCAAAAAAAGAGAAAAGAGAAAGACTCATCTCTCATCATCACATCTGCCCAAATCCAGCTGTCAATACCAGTAGCACCTGCATACAGCTCTGTGTGATGATGTGTCTGGAGAGCCTGCCTCACCCAAAATGCACACTGCTGTGGACTTAAAGAAAAAAGATGATGTGAACTATCCTGATGTGTGGTCTGCAGGCTGGGAAAACTGGCCCTAGCACTGCCTAGTGCTTCCTGTCCTCACAGATCAAAGGTGAAAGACGGTCTCCCTCCGATTCTTCCCTACCC
>NW_006480297.1:0-410 GCF_000325575.1 Pteropus alecto | reverse complement strand
TCTTTGAGTTGTAGGTGAGTGATCTTGACACATCATCTACAAAGTTGTGCTTAAAGAAAAATAAGGTTGTCTTTCAAGCTCCAATGAAAGAAGCTGAATTTTGTGGCTTAGCCACTCCGATGATTGACTGAGCTACCAAACAGGATTGAAACTTAACAACTGAGAACAAACAAGAATTAAAGTTTTGCAAAAGTTGAAGAAAGAAAAAAAAAACATGAAAGAGAAAGAAAGAAAAAGCCTTGTTCAACATCATATAACAGGGGTCCTGACCACCAGGCAGTTGACGGGTACCTGTCAATGGTGTGTTAGGAACTGGGTGGCACAGCAGGAAGTGCGTGGCTGGTGAGCCAGAGTGGATTCTTCTGTATTTGCAGACACACCCCAGTGCTAGCATCACCGCCTCAGCTCCA
>NW_006480296.1:0-411 GCF_000325575.1 Pteropus alecto | reverse complement strand
ACCTGTGTGTACAGCTAGTTCGTTGTTTCTATTCCTGAAGAGAATCCCTCACTGTACATCTTCCACCTGCAATGTACCTGTTTGCCAGCAATGGACACTTAGCCAGCTTCTTGCTTCCCATATCCGTAGACAATACTGTGATGAATATCCTCACCCAATATATTTGCGTCACTCCAATATATATGCAGGAGGTAGGCTGCTGGAACATTTGTCTGCTTGGCTGTGCAAAATGTCTGCATACATCCACATGCCAACAGGCGTAACATAAGGGTTCCTGAATCCCCACATTGTATAACTATGTAAAATATAATCCTGAGGTTTAATATCTAAAGCCTAAAATATACATAGAAAACTTTTAATGGGACCACGAGAGAAACTTTAAAAAGGCAAAAACAAAACAAAACAAAAACA
>NW_006480295.1:0-410 GCF_000325575.1 Pteropus alecto | reverse complement strand
AACTGTTGTTCTACTTACAGTGTTTCTTGCCTACTAATTTCTAAATTGTTTTAAGTATGTCATTCCTTATGCTAGATATCCGGATGTGAGATATTTTCTGTGAAAATTATGTGGTCTTTAAACTATTTTTATACCATCAGGATTAGACACAAGAATACTCTTTAAGATAGACTGCTTCCTTTATATCTGCTTTCTTTTTGAAATTTTGATAATTAAAATTTAATTTCTGTTTGTACAAAATTTTTTAGCATACTTAAAGTTTTAAGGGTCATTTAAACAGAACTGGATAAGATTTTATTTTATTATTTTATTTTTTGGATAAGACTTTAAGCAGTGCTGTCATGTGAGTTCTTTAGTACCATATCTTTCTCTTGTTGAATTTTTAAGTACAGCTCCCCTGGTACCAGTAC
>NW_006480294.1:0-410 GCF_000325575.1 Pteropus alecto | reverse complement strand
ATATCATCACTTGGCCATTTTGTTCAAGCCCACCCACCTGGTGTTACACACCGACCATCCAGTCCAACAAGCCACTTGTTCAGGCCTGGCAAGTGACAACGAACACTTCACATGTTATTCTGCTTTATGGCTTACAGGCCATGTGCACATAAGCTGGTCTTGTGTGAACTTCACAGCCCTACTGATTACAATCCCCTCTCGCATATCTTGAAAACTGAGGCTCAGAGGGTCAATAACTTGCCCCACATCAAAGTGCCAGAACCACACCTGGAGGCCAGGTGTTCTGTAGAAGTTTCCACTCCGAGGCTGCTTTTGTTACAAATGGACACATTCTTCATATCCCATTGCTTATGCTCCACTATGTAGGTGATAAGGAAGAGAGCCTGGCAGGTAAATCATCTTGTACTGCT
>NW_006480293.1:0-410 GCF_000325575.1 Pteropus alecto | reverse complement strand
TAACGTACAGCATGGGGAATATAGTCAATAATATTTTAAAAACTATGTATGGTCCGATGGGTACTGGATTTAGAGGGAAGAGCAGTTCCTCAGTTTTAGAAATTTCTCGTCACAGTGTTGTATACCTTAAACTAATACAATATTGCAAACAAAATGTAACTGAAAAACTGAAAAAATCCTTAGAAAAAAGAATAAGGGTCACAGGTTGCGTCTCACGGTGGGAGAGTAGAATAGTGGGCTTACCATAATTTAGACCAGCCGTCTAGATTGATCCTTGCCATTTACTAGCCCCATGACTTTTGGCACATTACAAACTCTAAGTCTATGAGACAGGCTGTCCACTGTCCAGCGAGTCTGATCGGCCCTGTCTTCTAAGACTGGTAGCATATATGTGATATAGAGAAAGCACC
>NW_006480292.1:0-410 GCF_000325575.1 Pteropus alecto | reverse complement strand
AAAAAAAAAAACCAAGTCTTTCTTGAGGAACACTCAGTAAACTAGGATGAGAACTTTCTCGACATGACAAAGGTCATAGGTATGAACTGAATGTTTGTGTTCCCTCTAAAATTCGTATGTTGAAACCTAATCCCCAATGTGATGGTATTTTGAGGTAAAGCTTTTGGAAAGTACTTACATCATGAGGAAGAGCCTTCATGAATGAAATTAGTGCCCTTCGAAGAAGAGAAACAAGAAAGCTTGCTTTCGCTCTCTGCTCTCCGCCAAGTGAGGATATGAGAAGACAGTTACCTGCAAACCAGGAAGCATGCCCCCATCAGACAATAGGTCTACCAGCACCTGATCTTGGACTGTCCAGCCTCCAGAGATTTGAGAAACAAATATTTGGGTTTTTAGCCATCCAGTCTATG
>NW_006480291.1:0-410 GCF_000325575.1 Pteropus alecto | reverse complement strand
GTCTCCGAAACTCACGCTGTTCCTTAAAACGCGGTCTTCAGTCCTGTCGGATAAAAACTCCCTGATGCTCCTTAAAAATGTGACACGTCGATGCTTGCTCCCTTCTCTCCTCCCCACGTGTTCTCGCGAACTGGGTCTGGGTCGAGGCTCAGAAACTGTTTTTCATAAGTTCCAGAAAAGGTTCTTCCGCTCTGCAGCTGGAAAACTACAGCTTCCCAACGCCCCTTGTCCCTGGACGTCTGGGCTTGAGAAATAAACGTGCGTGGATCTCCCCCCGCCGTCCGCTCCCCCTTTCACGCGCGTTGGTTTGCATGAGGTCACCTCACCCCTTGAACAACAGGTGGTGCAGGGGGAGCATTACTTTTTTGAGCAGATATGTTTTGTTCCAGCAAAAAAAAAAAAAAAAAAAA
>NW_006480290.1:0-409 GCF_000325575.1 Pteropus alecto | reverse complement strand
TAATCAAATTAAATGAACATAAACATTTAGAATTTAAAAATCATGAATTTAACTTTTCCTCCAGCTTTATTGGTGTATATCTGAGAAATAATATTGTATATATTTTCAATGTATGACATGATCATTTGATATATGTGTATATTGTGAAATCAGGTTAAGTAACAGTTTTATCACCTCCCGGGTTCGTTAACAGTTCCATAACCATTCATCTGGGTTATGTCTTTCCTCATCTCATTGCCTCAACTCTTGCTCCCTAGAATCTATTCTCAACATCTCCAAATATGTCACTCATCTATTCAAATTTTTCATTGGCTTCTCATTATGTTTCAATGGAAATTTAAGGTCCTCAGTGTGAGCTGTAAGTCCATATATAAGCTGATGCTCCGTCTCCCTTCTGGCTTCATTTTTT
>NW_006480289.1:0-410 GCF_000325575.1 Pteropus alecto | reverse complement strand
ATTGAGAGGGTACCCGCTCGTGTGGGCCTCAGACCTTCCCACCCAGACCTTGTCTCCATCCTCCTCGTTGCAGAGGTGTAACCCTTAAAGAGGAATGGGGCTCCTGGCTTAGTGACCAAAGGGGGCCCAGGGCAGTGCAGGCTCCAGCCTTCCTTCACCTCCCTGGATTTGCATTCTGGCCTCTGAGGATGTCCTTTACATTTCTGCTGTATTTTAAAAGGTGTGTTTAGATAATTATCCAGCATCTTGGGTGTTCTGCCTCAGGAAGGTGCCTCTGGATATTCTCGTGACCTATATTAACTGCAAATTGCTTCTTTTCTCCTTTACTTTTTCTCCCCGCCCCCTCCTCTTCAGCCCATGGTCTTCTCTCCCTCCCAGATTATGATACAGGTATGTGTCCACGAAGCTTC
>NW_006480288.1:0-410 GCF_000325575.1 Pteropus alecto | reverse complement strand
TAAGTATTACTATAAGGAGATGGAGACTGTAAACATCACGTGAGCCAGGCACTTGGAGGTCCGTGGTGCTTATTGAGAAGGTTAAAAAGTCGTGTAACGGAGCTCTGTTGTGTTCGTCTATTCAAGACCCCTTTCTTGAGGAAAGAGCTCTCTTTCTTTCCTTTGGAGAATGTCTACTCTTCCACTACATGTAGTGTTGGTGGGACTGCCAGTCCCAGGATTATAACCCTATTTGAGTCTCAGGGTGAGCAAAGGCCTGCCTACAAAGAATGGCCAAGAGGTGGGCATATGGCCCAAACTAGGCCTGTCAGAGTGCCCCTTGGAATTTTATATATAGACAGTAGAGAAGACTTTTTCCCTATCCTCTGAGATGACTAAGCTGGATTCATTCATTCATTCATTCATTCATT
>NW_006480287.1:0-410 GCF_000325575.1 Pteropus alecto | reverse complement strand
AAAAAATCAGAAAACTTTAACTTAAATCCTCACCCTCCTGATTATTACTATCATTATCCATTTGTATTTCTTATTTTAATTTTAACAGTACTATTATTGATTTATAGTCAATATTTATTAAGATTTATACATATTTACCATTTACTTGATCATTTCTTCTCTTTAGACTTTCCATCTGTGATCATTCTCCTTTAGTTTGAAGTCTGTCCTTTAGAAATTCCTCAAGTATGGGTTTTTGGCTATAAATTTACTCAGTTCTTATTTGTTTGAAAATATATGTAGTTCATCTTGTTCTTAAAAGAGATGCACTCTGTATATAATCCTTGGGTGCCAGTTATTTTCCTACAAACCACTGAAGATAAATTTTCTATTGTCTTTCAGCTGCCAATGTTTGTTTTGAGCAGTCAGCT
>NW_006480286.1:0-410 GCF_000325575.1 Pteropus alecto | reverse complement strand
GCTACTGCCACAAGGGATGGCGCAGGGGAAGAGCCTACCAGCCTCCCCAATTACCCAGATTACCCAGATTACCCAGATTATGATTCGGTGATGTCTCTGTACAACACCTGTTATACCATCTTGCTGGCTGCTGTTTCAGCCATGGCCCCACCTGATGAACTTGAGGGGGAAGAGGAGGAGGAGGAAGAGGAGGGATCCTCAGATTACAAGTGTGCACTCTGTGAGCACTTCAAGGACAATCCAGGTCCCTAAGCTCGCAGGCCGCTGGTGACAGATAACAGTCACCACTTTGTAACCATGAATGTATTTTCAGCTTTAATAAAAAACAAAGCTTGGTGGGAGTAAATAAACAATTCAATGAGAACTGTGAGTCTCTGTTCCTTGTTTCCATGCTGCACACACCTCATCAG
>NW_006480285.1:0-410 GCF_000325575.1 Pteropus alecto | reverse complement strand
ACCAAGTCGTCGAAAAGTATTCAAAGTATTCAAAGCCTGGAACACAAAAGTGTCCGAAATGGATACAGTTGACAAAGAGAAAAGACTCAGCTGAACACTTGCCTTTTCCTTTGAAGAAAAACGGCAGGCTTCATCCCGGCACAGGTGGCGGCTCAGGCCTCCGCCGCGCGCCTGGCCTTAGCTCTGGCCGCCGCCTTTCCTACTTTCTGCTTCAGCAAAATCCAGCGGGTGACAGTTGCGCGAGGACGCCGTGCCTCTGCCCTCCTCCGTCCCTTCGATCACATGGTGTCTACTGTCCAGTCCATCCTGCCTTCACCCCTAAAGGGTTCTTACTCCCCCCTGCCCCCCGCAACCCTGCTTGTTCCCCACGCAGGGCGTGGCGTACAGGGGCAGGACTGTCCCGTTGGCTC
>NW_006480284.1:0-410 GCF_000325575.1 Pteropus alecto | reverse complement strand
ACATTTATGTAACTTACGAAGTGATCACCTCAATAAATCTAGTACCCGTCTGACACCGTACATAGTTATTACAGTACATTGATTGTATTCCTTATCTTATGCTTAACGTTCCCATGACTTTTTTTGTAATTACCAATTTATACTTCTTAATAATCCCTTCCCCTTTTTCACCCCTCAACTCCTCGCCCATCTAGCAATCCTCAAATTAGCCTTTGCGTCTATGGGTTTGTTTCTGTTCTTAGGCTCACGTTGGATCTGAAAATATCTCTTGTGCTCTTTTGTTTCCGC
This sequence comes from Pteropus alecto, assembly GCF_000325575.1. Lineage (NCBI taxonomy): Eukaryota > Metazoa > Chordata > Mammalia > Chiroptera > Pteropodidae > Pteropus > Pteropus alecto. Next base: position 122 of record NW_006480284.1, on the reverse strand, counting down.
TGACTTTAAAGGACTGAATCCGGCAGACGTTATGAAAAGGAAAGGTTGCACTGAGTGTATGTTTTGGACTTTGTCGGAGAAAAGATGACTGGTTAATAACCTTGAAGTGGCTGTTGAGTGGT
>NW_006480283.1:0-410 GCF_000325575.1 Pteropus alecto | reverse complement strand
TGTGCGTGCGAGTGTTTGCATCTGAATGTGTGTGGAGAGAGAATTGTGGGGGGCGAATGGGCCCTACGCTGTATTCTGGCTCATCAAATAGAGCATTTTGGGGCGACGCCTGGTTCGTGACAGGCCCCTACATCAGGGGGAAAGGCGTGGGGGCCGTCGTGGGCAGCGACTTGCCAGTCCAGCCCTCCGCCTGTCCCTGCTTGCCAGTCAGGCCCCTCTTGGTGCTGGCCCCCAGATCCGGCAGCGTGGCACCCGTGCCCCGTGCTTGTTGAGGAAGAGCCGAGGGCAGGGAGAGTGGGCGACGACGGCTCACGGAGCCGCAGCCGCGTCCCCCGGGCACGCCAGACTGCCGTGTCCAGGCGGCAAGGGCGGCGGACACAGGCGGGGACAGGCCGGGTCCCCTCCCTGTC
>NW_006480282.1:0-410 GCF_000325575.1 Pteropus alecto | reverse complement strand
TCCTAGGGGTGTGTGTTTTGTGTGTGTTCGCGTGCGTGCGTGTTTGCGTGTCCACGTGCGTGTGTGCGCGTGTGTGCGTGTGTGCGCGTCTGTGTGTTTGTGCATGTGTGTCTGTGTATTTGTGTGTGTGTGTGTGCATATGCATGCATGTGTTCACGTGTGTCCACAGGCATGTGTGCGCGCGTGTTCGTGTGCGCCCATGTGCATGTGTGTATGTGTGTGCATGTGCATGTGTCCGCGTGCGTGTGCGTGTGCCCGCATGTGTGTGCATGTGTGTGTGTCTGCGTGTGTGCATGTGTGCGTGTCTGCACGCGCATGTGTGTGCATGTGTGTCCGTGTACGTGTGTGCATGTGTGTCCGTGTGCATGTGCGTGCTGTGCATGTGTGTGCATGTGTGTGCATGTGTGTGC
>NW_006480281.1:0-410 GCF_000325575.1 Pteropus alecto | reverse complement strand
GCATGTCCAGGGGGTATTCGTTTGTGGGGTAGCGAGGTGTCCACATTGTCTGAGAAAGAACTGTCTTCTGGTCAGTTCGTGGGCGTGGTTTTGCTAAGCGACCCGGGAATGGGATGTCTCCCGCACCGAGGAAGGATAAACGGGTTGTCAGCAGACGGTCCCCTAATGGTGTGAGCCCACGGCATGTCCGCTCTGAGTCACGCAGTAAGTGGCTGTATTATGTGATCCTGCCACCCTGTAAAAACCTGTTGTCAGGGAATATCTGAGTTGTTCAGTGGGTAAGTGGCCTGGGCTGGGGAGTCATGTGACAGGGTCACTGTCTCACAGACGCCGGGGCCGAGGCTCGGGGAGGTTACACCAGCTGTTGAAGGGCGTACAGCGGTCATGGCTGGTGCTGGGCCGCCAGTGCA
>NW_006480280.1:0-410 GCF_000325575.1 Pteropus alecto | reverse complement strand
GGTGGCGGCCACCAGCCAGTGCGAGGACCCCATAGGGATCACCCGCAGGGATGGCCCACTGACCTGCAGAGACCGTGTCCAGCAGGTGGGGGTGGGGTGCACGGCGCGGTGAGCGCAGCCACTGCACGAGCAGCTCCGTGGAGTCCCAGACATTGTCCCTGGACCCCTTCCAGAAGGGTCCCGGCCCCACGATCGGGTAAAAGCCATTTTCCTGAGTTCAGACACAGAACCAAGGGAGGCGGCGTGCGCCCACGCGGGCCTGGACGCCACGGGGCCCTTGAGGTCCCGGATCCACCCCACACGGCTGCCTGGGGCCGGAAGCGCCCTCCGCACGCACGGGGCAGGCGGCGCCAGCGCTGAGCGAGCAGGACCGGGCGCGGGGAGTCCCCTGGGAGGCGTCGCCGCGGGAG
>NW_006480279.1:0-410 GCF_000325575.1 Pteropus alecto | reverse complement strand
CCTGACTTCCTGTAGATCTCTGCCCCAATGACAGCATCTCAGTGAGGCCTTTCCTTGTCCACCTATACAACAGCAAGGCCGCTCCTGCCACGCCACCTGCCATCTCTATCACACTTGCCCCGCTCCGACACCCTGTATGTTTACTTGTTTATTTATTATCTTCAGCTCCAAGAAGGCAGGGACAAGTCGGTTTTGTTCACTGCTGTAGTTACAGCTCATTGAACAGTGTCTGGCACAGAATAAGTGTTCAATAAACAATGTTTGTTTGTGTGTTTGTTTTTTAAATGAAAAAATGAAAGTCGCATTTCCTAAAAGGCTGTATTCAATACAGATTTCCACCAATGTCACATAAGAGTGTCTTTTTTGCCTTGTGTTCTTGCCAAGACTAGATGCTGGCATTAAAAAAAAAA
>NW_006480278.1:0-409 GCF_000325575.1 Pteropus alecto | reverse complement strand
TTTTTTCCTAAAAGTTTTATTGTTTTGAGTTTTACATTTAAGTCTGTGATACATGTTAAGTTAATTTTCCATGAAACGTGAGCTTTAGGTTGAGGTTTACTTTTTTTTTGCCTATGAATGTTTCATTTGTTGAAAAGATTATCCTTCCCTTCAAGGAATAGCTTTTGCAGCTTTGTCAAAAATCATCCAGGCATATTTGTGCGAATCTCTATCTCAGTTCTTTAATCTGATCCATCATCGTCTGTATGTCTTTTCTTCCACCAACACCACACAGTTTTGATTATTGTAGCTCTATAAGTCTTAAAATCAGTCTATTCTTGTTTTTCCCACCTTCTTTTTTTAAAATTGTTTTGGTTCCTCTTGTTCTTTTGCCTCTCCATATGAAGTTTAGAAATTAGAGGGAAAAAAA
>NW_006480277.1:0-409 GCF_000325575.1 Pteropus alecto | reverse complement strand
GAGGGGATCCTCTGAATAGAGTGATCTATGTTATCGTGATTGATGATCTCAGCTATGGCGGTCCTGCGTCCACATATTCAGTCTGCAAAAAGCCTCACCTCTGACCTTCACTTGGAAATCTCTGTTGTCCCTCTGAAAGTCCCTGGTGCCCACTGCTTAGCTGACCAGTTGCTGGTGCTCAGATGAAGCAGGTCCATTACCGCAAAATTCCGCTAGAAGACATGACCCCATTATCACATGGCGGCGGCTACAGGCTACGGCAGTCTCTGTCACGGTCTGCTCCTCAGGAGAGGGCATCTTTGTGCCCTGGCCCCGTCTTATCTCTTCCCTTTGCGGCGTGATTTCTTATTTGTCTCCCTATTGCAGGGCATCTTGATCTAGGACCCAGGGGACTTCTCTTGCTGTTTTT
>NW_006480276.1:0-409 GCF_000325575.1 Pteropus alecto | reverse complement strand
CACAAAAATCAGCCTCAGGCATCAACACACCAGTCTCCCCTGTACAGGTGAGGGAACTGTGGCACAGGGAGCGGCAAGGACTTGGGCAGGGCCACTTAGCTCCCAGGAGCAGAGCTGGGAGGACCTGCATCTTCGGCCTCCTTTGGACCACAGTTTCTCGAGTGGGGGACCCGTCCACCGGATGAGCTGTTTTGGGGTGGCTTGCAGAGGAGGCGTCCGGCAGCGGCCACTTCCCTCTTGGTCGGACGTGGCAGGTGAGGGAGCAGGCTACAGCAGGCGTGGGGTGGCCTTCGCACACGACACCTGCAGGCTCTCTCTCTAACCAGGCCTTCGGTCTGCTGCTTCTAGCAACAGTATCCAGGGAAGGAGGAAGAACTCGGCACATATTTTAATTGTGATGTTTTTTTTT
>NW_006480275.1:0-409 GCF_000325575.1 Pteropus alecto | reverse complement strand
AAAAAAAAAAACAATGTGTGAAAATTCTTTTATATTTCTAATACCTAGTATAAGGAATATACTCAATATAATTACTTGGTTGTTAATGATAATTGATATTATAGTTATCATCTATTAAACATCTCCTATATGTAAGTTGTTATTCCTGATACTTCACATATATTAGCTCACTTAAACTCCACTAACAACTTATTAAGTCAAAAATATTATCTTCAATTTGCAGTCGAGGAAACAGCCTTAGGATAGGTACTGACCTGTCCATAGCCACACAATTATAAATGTAAGACTATGATTCAAATCCAAGTTCATCTGGCTCATTGAAAAAGATGATAGTAATCAAAATGTGACATATAAGTTATTTCTTTTCTCTGACACTCTATGATTATATGACTTTATTTTAAGAAAAAAA
>NW_006480274.1:0-409 GCF_000325575.1 Pteropus alecto | reverse complement strand
GAACAATGGCCTCTGCCAGTACTTCTGTCTGACAGAAAGCTGCCTCTCTAGCCCTTGCTTGAAGTTAACCAATTCAATAATTCTATATATATCCCTGGTGTCCTTTGAGCTGCTCCCCCAGTGCTGGACTCAGAGCGAGAGTCCATCTGCGAGTAAGTCCATGTGTGGATCCCCCAAGAGGAACACCTGGGATCTCCACAATCCTCCACCTGACTCAGCCAAAATCTCCACTGATTTTTACATCCAGATTTTGTGGAGACTCCTCTTCCTATCACTGGAATCCCAGGCTGGGGAGCCAGATGTGGGGCTGAGTCCCCTCTCTACCTGGGGGGAGCACCACAGCCGAGACATCCCTCTCAATTTTTAACCACTACATGTAGATGTAAGACCAGCCCATTCCCTTATATCT
>NW_006480273.1:0-409 GCF_000325575.1 Pteropus alecto | reverse complement strand
TTCTAGAACATGCTTTTTCCCCTTAGTATAATACATCTTTTTGGGTCAATACATAAAACCTATAGAAGTCATTTTGAGTTGAATTCTGATACATTTTCTTCTACATCATAATCTGTCATCTAAATTTGTTCAGATCAGAAACTCGCAATTTTGCTCAGAGAGCTTAGTAACGTGTCCCAAATGACCCAGCTCACAGTTGCTGGAGCTAGGATAAGAGCACTGGCCTCTTGATTCAAGCACATGTTCTTTATACTCTCCTAACAGCTTACTTGCCCCTCTGTGCAAATTAATATACTAGATCCTGACATAATAGTAAGTTTTACAAGGGAGGTGTGTATGAACACTGTGGGTTCCTTCATAAGTAAATATTTTCCACAGTGGAGAAAAAAAGGCAGAGGCTTCACACTGT
>NW_006480272.1:0-409 GCF_000325575.1 Pteropus alecto | reverse complement strand
CTGAGCCGCCAGCCTCTCCTCCCAGCTTGGGCCCGGGCAAGAGTCGCGCTCCGAGGTGGACCGGTTACAAATGAATGAAGTGGTGGGCCGTGGCGGCCCGTGATGAGAATCCATCCGGCTGACAGTCGCCACCTGTTGGCCGGTGTTAGTTTTCTCTCCCCGGAGCTCCACAGAAATCGGAAGGAGCGCGATTTGGCCATAGTGCACGAGGCAGAGTTCCAGGAGGCTGGTGGCGTTTTCAGATTTTTCTTGGTCATGCGTGGATGTGAATACTTTGCAGATACCCGAGATTGTATCTGCAAGTTTTCGGGAGTGACTAAGCAAGTACCAGTGAAGGTGGTGGCACTCTGGATGGGGTCGACCAGCACCGGACGCTGGCCCTAGCACACGAAAGGCGACGAGAGTTGCC
>NW_006480271.1:0-409 GCF_000325575.1 Pteropus alecto | reverse complement strand
ATCACCATCACATTCTCAAGTGAGCATTGAGCAGTTCACTTCACATAAACACAACTAATCTTTCGGGATTCTGTTAATTTTGAACTAATCATTTTTTCTTAATATCTGGATTTGATGCACTTTTAATTAATAGTTATTGGTAGTATAAATAATCGATTATTTCATAGATAAATATTGGTTTTAAGTTTACTTTGATATTTCAGGTTAAGTAACACTAGACTTCAACTATAAAATGGTAACCTTAGCTTCATTTATTCAGCATGTGTGTGTTTTATGTGTTTTATCATGATATGTGTAAGATGCTCCTTTAAGCGTCTTGGGGAACGTGTGGAATGTCATGTAAAGTGAATTTTAAATAATTATTTGAGACAGGAATATGTTCTTTCCTAGCAAAAAGTATAAAATGAGT
>NW_006480270.1:0-409 GCF_000325575.1 Pteropus alecto | reverse complement strand
CAGCATCATTCTTACAGGTTGCGTAGAAAATGAGACGAGTTCCTATCAGCTACTCAGGGGTGCTTGCTTAGCCTATGATCTTATGCCAATCTGTAATCCAGGAAACACTTCTCATGTCCTTGTCCCTATTTGTCACCTAGCCCACGCTCTTCACGCGATGGTGTTTCTTAACCTCTCAGCCTCATCCCTCCTTCTAACCTGCAACTTCTTTGCTTTACCTGGTTCTCCCTCCTCGGCCCGCGACCCCGGCTCGCCCAGCAGTTGGGGTTCTCTGTCCTTCTGGATGCCACGCCTTCCTGCCCCCACTTCTCCAATCTCCTCTGAGGATTCCCACATGGCATGTGGGCCCACGTGACCCTGCAGTGGGGTCGGGGATCGTGCTGTGCTTAGCTGCATCCCGGGCTTCTGT
>NW_006480269.1:0-409 GCF_000325575.1 Pteropus alecto | reverse complement strand
CAGTGAATGCAGGGATGACAAGAGAGTGAAACAGCTTTATTGCTGTTATGGAAGAAGTTTTTGTGGTCTGGATAAAAACCAAACAAATCAGCCATAACCTGCCTTTGAGCCAAAGCCTAATACAGAGCAAGGCTCATTGTTGCTCCAATTCTGTGAAGGCTCACATATGAGGAAGCTTCATAAGAGAAGTTTGAAGCCAGCTTACGTTGGTTCATGAAGTTTAAAGAGAGAAGCAGTCTTCGTAATATAAATTACAGGATGAAGCAGCAAGGGCAGGCATAGATGCTGCAGCAGGTTATCCAGAGAATCTAGCTAAGATGACTAACAAAGGGCTACACTATACAAGCAGTTTTCAGTCCAGACAAAACAGTCTATTTTGGAGAAGATGCTATGTGGGACATTCACAGGT
>NW_006480268.1:0-409 GCF_000325575.1 Pteropus alecto | reverse complement strand
GGTTACCTGTTCTGGTTTCCTTTAAGGCTCAGGATCTTCAAACACAGACTTCCACATAATAAGAAACAAAAGAATTTTAGACTATTTGGACACCCACATAAGCATAACAGACTGTAGGTTATAAGAATAAATGACAAAAATAGTTTTACCCAGGGGAAAGGGTAGTTAAATTTCTGCAGACTAAGGTTTAGATTCACTTTTATAACCAAATAGGAAATTTTGTGAATTTTATGGAAATGCCAAAAATTTGAATGTCGGCATAGCACACAAACTTTCCAAGTTCACTGTTAGCTCCGAGTATACTCATTCTCTAAGTTACTAAGCAACTTCGGTAATGAGATAGATTGAAGATAATGAAATAAAACTGTGGGGCATTTGAGGAGATTTCACTTGGGAAATTGTGAGTAGA
>NW_006480267.1:0-409 GCF_000325575.1 Pteropus alecto | reverse complement strand
CCACGCTAAAGAGATGGAGGGAGAATACTCCCTAAAAATTCTGATGGTTCTCACTTCCCTCATCTTAGGTTTTTTTTTTTGTTTTTTTGTTTTTTTTGCCTGCCATGTGATACACCTGCATCTTTAAAAGAAATTCTCCGTTAGTTTGTTAAAACTCATGTAAGAGGAAGTACATGAAGTGAGAATTCTCGTAGTGTTTCAGAATAAGTTTGGGGGCAAAAGGCAACATTCTGCATGTTAAGTTCATCAAGTTGCCAGAGGCTGTGGCTAGTGGTTTTCTTCGAGGGCTTATTGGTAGGAGATGGTTCAGAGAAGTAGCTATGGTCAACTGAATTACTGTCCCCAATTATTCTTTCCTCTTTTTCTCTTTTAGAGAGTTATACACCTCACATGTTGCCTTGCGACCTGC
>NW_006480266.1:0-409 GCF_000325575.1 Pteropus alecto | reverse complement strand
GGCATGAAATGTCACCCCCCTGGGTCAGTGGAGTCACGGTCCCCGTGGGACAGCTGTGGCTGCCCTGCTGGGTGGGGTCCCTTGAGCTTACGGCTATGTGGGATATGTGATGTCCCCAGGAGGAAAAGATATTTTCTGAGTGTCCAGTTTCCAAGGAACTGTCAGTGGCAGCTTCCATGCACACGACGTGACGTGTGTCGCTGCAAAGTCGTAGCCATGTCGGGCATGGCTGTCCTACAGCTCGGTCCTTATACCTGTGCTCCCCAAGCGGCCGTGAGCACACACGTGGCCCTAAGTGCTGGGTATTGAATGAAACAAGGTTCCTACTTTTAGAGGCGCGTGGCTGGGTGCTCAGGTCAGACGCGACACTGTGAATGGCGAGGGGGACGTCTAATTCAGAACGTGCGAT
>NW_006480265.1:0-409 GCF_000325575.1 Pteropus alecto | reverse complement strand
AAGCACTGGTAACGAAGGATAAATGCTGCATTCATATTTTAGAATCAAGAAAATAATTTCCATATTTGGTGTGTGACTTAGTCCCCATTAACACATCTCCAGTGCCATTTATCAGTAGAATTTCCTTCTCTACCATCAACCTGTTCTTCATACATAATGTATATTGCTGTTTTATTGAGAATATCTTTTATGCATTTGAGGAATATATATTAAATATAGACCATGGTCCAAGTACTGTTCAGAGTATAGGATGCTGAAAAACAAGTCTCTACAATCTAAAAATGGAGAAAGAATATAATCAAATAAAAAATAATATAATATACCAATGGTGCAGATGCTATAGAAAAAGAAATCACATTAACAGAGAGAGTGGATAGAGGGTGTTTTTTTTTTTATAGAGTTAAGCCAA
>NW_006480264.1:0-409 GCF_000325575.1 Pteropus alecto | reverse complement strand
TGCCTAGAACACGATATATATTCAATAAATGGTAGGTTTTCCCATTCCATTCTCATAGGACTCTAAGGCTTAAATATTAGCAACTTGATAAAATTTTACTTGGGGACCTGGTTTTAAACTTATGTTTTGAGCAGAAGTATCAAGCTTACCAGTCTTATACTAAGAAGTAAAACAACTTGGTGATTTGGAGAGGAAATCCCCAGATTTCACGAGCCTGGTCTATAACATTATAAGGCACAAGCCCCTTCCTCACTGCTCCAGAGGTAAAATTAGCAAATTTCTAAAGCTTTTTTAAAGTCAGAATTTTTCTCAAAAGCAAAATTGGAGCCAGGTAAGTAAGGCACCACTTCAAGAAAATTACTTCAGACATATAATAATAATTAAACAAAGATTAAAAAACAAAACAAAA
>NW_006480263.1:0-409 GCF_000325575.1 Pteropus alecto | reverse complement strand
TAAGAGTTTATTTGAGCCAAACTCAGGACAATTGCCTGGAAGTCAGATCTTAAATGCTTCCCAAAATAAGTTTCTTTTATGCATGTATGATTAGAGAGGAACTTAAAGAAGATTAGGGGAAGGTGGGAGGAAGCAATGTGGGGATCAGATTACAGGGTACTTAAGATTATGTTTTCTCTTGAGGGCGGTCGAAAGAGGGGGCTGGAAAACAGCATTTCAATAGTGTGTTAACCTAGGTACACAGAAACAATGGACAATGGGCAGGACTTGCTAAAGGCAAAGATAATTCTTTTACTAAAGAATTTATATGACTAAGGCCTTACTACCCACCAAGATCTGCCAAGTTAGGAATTTATGATCAAGTTAGGAATTTATGTGACCAAGGCTGCCTGTGAGGTTCCTTTTTTTT
>NW_006480262.1:0-409 GCF_000325575.1 Pteropus alecto | reverse complement strand
AGACCCAGACATCTTTCTGAAAAGCATGTGCAAAGATTCATTCACTCACAAACTCACTTGCCCTGGGTTCCAGCATGTGGGCAGCAGCTCAAAAAGTGCCAGGGACATACAGGAAGAAATTAAATTGATTGGCGTCAGTGTGAAGGCTGGAGGTGAAGGGGTCGGGGCAGCTCTCTCCAGGATGGAAGTGCTAGCAGGTGCTATTGTTCCTTTATTGAACACTCCTCCCACCCAGCACGCATGTGCAAGTGGGCACCAAATCTGTGCTCTCCATTAACACTGTTTGCCTTGCCCTAGTGATTCCCTGAGACACCACCCCACCCAGCTCACATGCCTGGCCCAAGCCACCTTCAGCAGCTTTTCTACATGAGCAACCTGCCTTGGCTCATGCTGCTGACTTTCCTAAAAT
>NW_006480261.1:0-409 GCF_000325575.1 Pteropus alecto | reverse complement strand
TGGTTTTCCAGTGCATATAAAAGTTATGTTTATACCAAACTATAGTCTAATAAGTATGCAATAGCATCTAAAAAAAAATGTACGTACCTTAGTTACAATGTAATGTATTGGCTAAAAATTGTTAACCATCATCTGAATCTTCGGTGAGTCATAATCTTTTGGCTGGTAGAGAGTTTTACCTTCAATTTGTAAAAAACACAATATGTGCCAAGTGCTATAAAGCAAGGTGCAATTTAACGAGGTATGCCTAGACCTCATGACCAAGCAGAATTTATTCCATGCATGCAAGGTTGGTTCAATATTAGGATCTCAGCAATGAATAGGAATGAACTATTGATAAAAACAACCTTGAAGAATTTCCAGAAATTTATGCTGACTGAAAAAAGCCAATCCCAGAAGGTAACATACT
>NW_006480260.1:0-409 GCF_000325575.1 Pteropus alecto | reverse complement strand
AAACGGCTTTACCGAGATATAATTTATATACGATAAACTTCACCCGTGTAAAGAATACATCTCATGGTTTTTAGTTTATTTAAGGAGTTGTGCCACTATGGCCATAATTTAATTTTGGAGACAATGTTTACTTTGACATTTCCATCATCCCGAAAAGAACCTCATCCTCATTGGTCAGCAGGTACAGTCCTACCCCAGTAAACGTGAATGCTGTCTTTTGAGTCTTGTGCTTCGGCTATTAAGGTCATATTTATAGACGTATAGGTTAAAGCAACACACACGTGCATATGAAAATACACGTTCCTGAGTCTTTTTAATACTCGGGCTGAAACCTGGGCGCGCTCCCGCATGATGGAGCCTCGGGGAGCCATTAGCTGCTCTGTGCTTCACTTCCTCCCCAGTAGGATGG
>NW_006480259.1:0-409 GCF_000325575.1 Pteropus alecto | reverse complement strand
AAAATGTCTCTTTTCTTATGCGGAAGCCTTACGTGGAGAAATGAAAAGGACTTAGGGTGAGGTGCAGAGCAGCAGTCTGAGCATCTCATCGAAACACTCGAGAACCTGGACACCCCCTTTTCAAAGCAGGAATTGAAAAGCAGACGGTGAGACAAATGAGGGCGGCCGAGGCGCGTATGGGGGAAGCCCAGGCCGTGCGACGCCGCGCTCGACAGCCACACGGCCACCTCTCTCTCCCGCCGTCGAAGAAGCATGCAGAAGACAGAGAGACAGAACACTATGAGGAGAACCTCGAATCTCTTCTAACTTAGCCTTGGCCGAAGTTTAGGGTTGTTGGGAAGAGAAAGTGGGATCCTTGCTTTGGGGGACTATCTCCGTCATCTGTTTCTGCATCGACTTCCAGTAGCGA
>NW_006480258.1:0-409 GCF_000325575.1 Pteropus alecto | reverse complement strand
ACTTTGTATTGTGTGTGTCTCCATGAACATATATAACGTAAAGGCATTAACCATAACACTATCAGGGAATGGAGAAATAGGTTGTGACATAATATAGTGTAATATTCTCTGGTAATTAAAATTCATGTGTCAGGACTAAATATTTCAACATAATCAAAAAATAAATTACATAAGAATGCCAATTGTAAATGACATGTACTGTCTGTTTCCTTTTACATAAAACATTTAAATGCAAAATAATGCAATTGTTTATGGAATTATAATACTTATAATGAAAATTGCAGGAAAATAACATATTTGAAGTTCATATAGTGGTTCCCCAGGGAAAGAAAAAGAATCAAGATTGCGCAAATACATGATGTGGTGGCTTCACATATACCTGTATTATTTGTTGCAATAAAAACATCTA
>NW_006480257.1:0-409 GCF_000325575.1 Pteropus alecto | reverse complement strand
AAAAAAAAAAAGAAGAAGAAGAAGAAGAAGAGGGGATCATTAAACCTATTTCCCAGTGCTATAGTGAGAATTAAATGAAAGCACTTATGTAAAATACCTGGCCCACATCCCTACACATAAACACCAGCTCTCTGCCACTCTTTTCTATATCTTGTTTCCCTAAATTGTACCCAGAAGAATCTAAATGTTGTTAGTTGTATTTCTCAGACCTCTAAAAACAGTATGCTTGGCAGAACTTACTGGTGTATCCCAGGTTATTTATGGAGTCTCTTTGTTTTTCAGTCTGCAAAAGGAAGCCAAAGTTGAGGAAGAACAGTACTTCCTTTAAGGCGGGGGTCCTCAACCACTGGGCCACGGACCTGTAGCAGTCTGTCGCCTGTTAGGAACTGGGCCACACAGCAGAAGGTGA
>NW_006480256.1:0-409 GCF_000325575.1 Pteropus alecto | reverse complement strand
TTACCTGAGGTGGTCAGGGAAGGCTTCTTTGAGGAGGTGACATTTGAGCTGAGACCTGGAGGATGAAAAGGAAGGGGTGGGAACGGGAAGTGCAAAGGCCCTGAGGCAGGCAGGAGTATGACATTTTTTAAGAGGGAAAGGTAGTGGGGGTGGCTAAAGCATAATAAGTGAAGGACATAGGAGACGAGATCAGTGAGGATGGGGCAGTTTCTTCAGGGCTTTGTCCTCCTGTGGGCAGAGTTTGGGTTTTTTTTCTGAGAATAATGGAGAAGCCCATGGAGAGTTTTAAGTAGAAGACTGACATGATATGATCAACCCTCCTGACTCTCCACAGTTATCTTTCTGGGCCCTTATTTCTTCCTGCTTGTTTGTTTCTTCATTCTTTCTGTTCATCCATCCATCTAGCCAT
>NW_006480255.1:0-409 GCF_000325575.1 Pteropus alecto | reverse complement strand
CGGAGGGGCGGGGACGGGGGCCGGGGGCCCCGCGTGCACCTGCCCGCTGGCCTGGGGCGCCCCTGCCCTCTCAGAGCCGGTCCCCCAGGAATCCCGCTCTCGTGCCCGTAAGATTCAGGGGAGGCGCGTGGCGGGAGCAGCGGGGACCCCGGCTCACGCGCAGCCCGGAACTTTCCCGGCGTCTGTGGCTGTGGCCGGGAGAGTGAACGGAGGGGAAGGGTCGCCGTCCAGCAGCTTTTATGGTCCAAACGTGGACGGGCCGCCACCCCCACCCGTGGGCCGGCGGGAGCTCATCGCCGGGGCTGCACCTCAGTGCAGGGAGGTGTGGTCCAGCCCTGGGCCGGGAAGAAAGAGGACAGGGTTCGAGGGGCTGCCGAGTGGGCTCGACCCAAACGAACTGCAGTGAGGC
>NW_006480254.1:0-409 GCF_000325575.1 Pteropus alecto | reverse complement strand
AGCATTTCATATGATTCTACATTTTTCTCCCTTGAAAATCCAAACATAATGTTACTAGGTGAGATTAACTGCAGCAAATAGGTCCTTAGTGATGCAGTGTTATGGTGTAGGGGAAGTGGAAACATTCTATGGTCCTTGATTAGGTCTCAACTTTGTAGTGAGCTTCAGAAGTGCCTCTGAGTGTTTTCCCTCACCTTGGGTGGGACAGAATGGCTGGTAGATGCTGCGGTTGGGTGTTTCCCTTCCCCCAGGTCACTTAAGCTCTGACAAAACCCCAATAGGTTAGCTATGGTAAAACACTTTCTCTTGAGGGCAGGCCTTGCCCGGCCACCCCGCTCCCTACACACACCAGAACCCCAAGGGGATTTTTCTCTGATCCTCACATTGACAACCCGGTACAGTGCCAAGA
>NW_006480253.1:0-409 GCF_000325575.1 Pteropus alecto | reverse complement strand
TGCGAGAAGTCACGTTCCTTGAAGACCACTGAGCACTCAGGGTCCAGCTGGAAGTGCCACCGCTCCCGGAGGTGGGGTCGCGGGCCAGCGAATAGCCGCTCTGTTTAGCCTCGTGCCTTCGTGCTCGGCAAGTGAAGGCTGGGACGTCGCGGCCTCCGCTGGCTCGTCCCTCCCCCCAGAGGCCCGCTGTGGGCCCGTCCATTCCGGGGGTCTGGAAGGCCGAGCGGCGGGGCGAGCTACCTGTTGGCCAGCGAGATCACCCTGTTGGTGGCGTCGGCCTCCTGCTGGCACTTGATTTTCTCGGCTGTCGCTTTTTCGAATGCCGACGTGAGGTTGCTCAGGTTGGCATTGAGCTCCTGGAAGGAGGAGCAGAAGGTAGGTCCAGCCTGGGGCGCAGCGTGGCCTCGCG
>NW_006480252.1:0-409 GCF_000325575.1 Pteropus alecto | reverse complement strand
CCACCCTCAGACTCAGGCCAGCGCGTCCTGTGGCAGCGGCCTGTTCTCTCGCAGGAAGCGCAGTCATCGCGTTTATGTTTCTGCTGCATCTCTCCGTGGTTATGCCTAAGCACTCACCGGGCCTTTTACACCGCGTGTTTTTGGTAGACTGAACTTCCCTGTGGAAGGCAGTCAGTGGGTCTGAGCAGACGTCAGAGATGAGCAGTAAATACTTCTTGGGGGAAAAAAATGGTGATAATGCAAAACCAAACAAACAAAACAAAAACCTAAGAACACGCAGCCACGAGGAGAGATCACCTTAGAATCCGCCTCCCGCAGAAAACCCAAGCTCACTGAGGAAGGTCAGGTGGGGAGAATTTTTAGGAAGTGTCCAGGCTCCCTCCCTGTGGGGCGACATCCTTTGGTTTGG
>NW_006480251.1:0-409 GCF_000325575.1 Pteropus alecto | reverse complement strand
TTAAACATTAAAAATATGTATCTATATATTTTATAAATTCCATGTCTTTCTCCATTCATTGCATGTTTTAAACCAAAGAATAGATTTCCTGAGATATTGCACAAAAGTTTGATGCTCTTCTTTCCCTCTTCAAGATGACATGGGTCCTCATAAAAAGGAGGTTGGGTGAAATGGAACTGGCAAAGTTGCAGAGTTGAAAAATGGGCATGTAAGGATGTAAGCAAGCATGACATGAGTGCAAGGAGAACAAGTCAAAATAAAGGTTGGTGGGCTGGTTTCATTCTTCACCTGCCAGGGAAGCTTTATTGCTGTCTGGAGAAACCTTCCAAGGGTGATGCACTTGTAAAACCAGCTGGCGGTGTACATGGATATTCCTCATGTAACATGATGTATGTCTCTAATCTCGCAT
>NW_006480250.1:0-409 GCF_000325575.1 Pteropus alecto | reverse complement strand
AGGCAGGCAGGCAGGCAGGTCTGGGAGTCACAGATGATCTGACTCCTTATTCTGAGCTGGTTAATAACCATTAAGTATCTGTCTTCTAGCAAAGTTGAACCATTAGAGCATCAGCCCTATAAGTAAAACAAAAACAACATGTGGATGGGGTGGTTATGAGAAAGCCTGGTGGGGAGAAAGGAAAAGTCATGTGATAAAAGTGATTAGTGTTTTGGTCAGAGAATAACTAAAGAAGCTGCTCAGAATTTACTTAAATATTGCTAGGGCAGAGGGGTATGGAAGGATGAAAACTGGCCATAATTTATAGTGACCGAACATGGATGATAGGCAAATAAGGGTTCATTATACTATTCTCTAAATATATGCATGTGAGCACCTTTCTGCAATAAATAGTTAAAACAAAAAGGTT
>NW_006480249.1:0-409 GCF_000325575.1 Pteropus alecto | reverse complement strand
TAAAGCCTTAAAGGAGAGTTTAATGAACCCACCTGCTTTGTACTTCATGAGATAGAAGCTCTCCTGAATTCTCATCACACCCTACATTTTTTAATCAGTCACCTCACTTCCCATGAATTCCTTTTGTTAACTGCTCCTTACATAACTCTTTCAAGTCGCAATAACCCTAACCCTGCTACTCTTCTCCCCTCCAATACCAGTGAAGCTCCTCAGAATTGCTTAGCACTGATGGATCATCTCCCGACTCCTCATGATGACCTGCAGGAAACTCCTCTGGGAAACACTGACTTCTCATGCTTTACAGGTAATATTTAAAAAGTAAAACTGGTAAGTATTGTGCTAGGTATCCTATTGTCACTCTTTTTAAAGTCATCAAGGCAGCATCTTTACCTCTGGCTACTTCAGCCCA
>NW_006480248.1:0-409 GCF_000325575.1 Pteropus alecto | reverse complement strand
AGTGATGATAGAGCATGCTAAAGTAGTCGATTGTAACTGGTCAGAAAACTGGTTTTAATTGCTTCATAACGAAAACAAGCTAAGTTGGCCTATCATTTTAGAGTTTTCAGAAACCTTTCACGTGTTATGCATTTGATCCTTGCAACAACCCACTCTATCAGGAAGTGGGACAGATGCTTTTTTCACTTCAGTTTGACAGATGAGCAGTCCTGGGCCCAGAGATAGGAAGTTGCTTCCTTATGTTCACATATTTAGTATGGGGTAAACCCTTAAATCTTATCTCAGATAAATTTCTCTCCAGGTCCAAGTCTCTTTGCACCACACCTGACTGTCCTTTATATAGAGTTCTGTCATCTGTTTCATCTGATGTCAGGGTCCAGCGACCTCTTTCAGAGAGGTCATGGTCTCA
>NW_006480247.1:0-409 GCF_000325575.1 Pteropus alecto | reverse complement strand
CCGGGAGGCCGCGCCGGGCACGGACGTCCCCAGTGTCATGCACAGGCGGTCCAGGCCCGGGAACCCGCATCTCCGGCCCCTTCCGGCGACGCTGCGGCTGCGGGTCCCCGGACCGCGCTTGAGACCCGGGGCGCAGAATGGCGCCCCCAGAGACCCCTCAGGGGCGCGGGCTCACGGCGTCCTCGGGGCCACCGGGAAGTGCGTCGGAGACGCGCAGTGGCCTTCGGAACACCTTGGTGTCACGCGTCCTCTGCCGCTGGACAAGATGCGGGAAAACGAGGTCCGCGGTGCTAGGGACCCGGATCACCGCGACCGGCCACAGCGATGGGGCGGGCTGCGGGTGTCCGCGGTTCCAGGGCCCGTGGGAGGGACGGCGGGTCACCGGACCCAGGACATCGGCGCCGGGGAC
>NW_006480246.1:0-409 GCF_000325575.1 Pteropus alecto | reverse complement strand
TCACCAGATTGCTTCACGTGAGAGCCGAAGCTCTCTCTCTTCGGAGCTGCTGGAGCACGCAGTCAGCACCTCTTCCAGGGCACTTACTGCTTGCTGCCATGTGTCATTGCTCTCTGTTTATGTTACATGCTTTCGTTCTCCTGTAATACTGTCAGTTCCGGAAGGAAGGAGGGAACTGGCATTGGATTGTTTTTCTCTTCCTGACATGGCCTCACAATTCCTTGTACAACGTAGGAAGATACACAATAAATAAAAATTGTCCCCACAGATGAGTATCTGAAAGTACTTTATCAATTATTTTATAACCAGTGATTTTCACAGCCTTTTGCAAAAATGGCCCAACTAGTTAATCTATAGGTTAAAGGGGACATCATTTAGGACACTAAGTAACCACTGCTTCTGGTCTAAG
>NW_006480245.1:0-409 GCF_000325575.1 Pteropus alecto | reverse complement strand
AAAAAAAAAAAAAGCAATTGGCAGTCTTAGATACCTCTGGAACAGAGCAAGCTCAAATCAGGAGAACTGGGTGAAAGGTGATTGGGAAGCAGTTAAAGTCCTAGCTCCTCTCTCACACCCTCCTCGCTGCAAGGCTCTCCTCCTATAGGTAGAGGGGTGGAGATTTAGTCTGGAGAGGGTAAAACAGTGGGTCTCTGGGATGGGTGGGGTCACCAGGCACGGCTGAGGACAAATGTTTTGTGTGAAGGACAGGGACATGAAGTGGATATTTGCTCACTGAAGGCTAAGGTCCGCAGTTTTCTTTTCTGCTCACTTCCCAAATCCCTAGCAGCCACATTCCACCCATCTTCTTTAAAATTCTGACCAGCCCCAATAAATGACCACCCATGTCTCCCTACAATGAATCTCT
>NW_006480244.1:0-409 GCF_000325575.1 Pteropus alecto | reverse complement strand
TGCTCCATACTACAGTTAACTTAGCCGTGTGCCGTACAGCAGTCCTCTAGAGCTTCTTCGTTTCGTCTCCGTGATGCGAGCCTTGCTTGAGTGTGGGGAGAGAATAAAGATAGTGACCGGCTCTGAGAGGTGGTCCATATGCATCAATATCCTCTCCTCTGCCTCTTTCCCCTTGTGGATCAAAGATAAGGGAGTGGAGGGTACGCACAGCAGGGGAGACGTTGGTACTGTGAGACTAATGCCTGTTTCTTAAAAATCATCATGCTTAGGAATTTTATAATATGTGTTCCATGTCATACTAGGCAAGGGAACATTTCTTGCGATCTCCAACTGTATGTGGATAAATTGGACCACATTGTCAGAGGGCTTACATCCTATGGAAAGTGGGTGATTTGTGTAAATTGCTGCA
>NW_006480243.1:0-409 GCF_000325575.1 Pteropus alecto | reverse complement strand
TTTGCTAAACACATACTGTTTTGTTTATCAATGGCATCATAATAATATAATAAACATCTCTTTATATTAAAGAGAATAAATATAAAGCTAACTAGAGCATTTCAGTTATTTTAAAACATAAAATTTGACAAGAAAACTTACAATCTCGGTACAGACATTTCCCCAACCTATGATTTGCCAGGACTTAAGCACTGTAAATTCAGATTAGTGATGTTGAGATGTGACATCATAAAGAGGCCAACCACACCAGTAGTTAAAGGGGAAAAACAGAAGGATCCACTATTACTTGTGTTTTAATAGTTTCAAATATTCAATCTAAGATTGGTATTTACTTTCACTCATTATTACTGACTACATACAATTGGTAGTTTTAAAATGACCCATTCATTTTACATCTTAAAGAAAACTT
>NW_006480242.1:0-409 GCF_000325575.1 Pteropus alecto | reverse complement strand
AATCCTTGTCAAGATACCTTCTAATAATACAAAGGGAAGCATTATCTGTCGTATCTATCTAAAAGAGTATAGCTTAATTTCAATTGAAGGGTAGCAGAATATGCCACTCTAAATTACAACAGTAGATGTTTAGCTCATGCTACCCTAAAATATGCCACTTTATTATATTGATTACTTTAAGCAGTAGGCAATGTAACAACAGCAAATTCAGAGAGAGGTTTTCTCTGAACTCTACTTTTCTACCTAAAGACAGATCCCCAACCCCCCGCCCCACAAAAAAACTCAATTGTCACAGATATTCTCTCTCTAGGAACTTCATCAACTAGAAAAGATTGATTCTCATCACAAGAGAACAGAATATAAGTGGACATGAAACCCAGACAAACTTTGTCACAAACTATCAGATCTT
>NW_006480241.1:0-409 GCF_000325575.1 Pteropus alecto | reverse complement strand
CCTCTCTCCCAGGTCTCCACACCTCCCCTCCACCTGCCCTGGATAGTTGACAGGGGACTCGTCACCTCGTCATAGAGGCGCTTCAAGAAGCTAGACTCTTCCACTAGGGCCTCCACATTGGCCTCCAGGTCTGATTTCCGCAGGTAGGCGCAGTCCACGTCCTGGTGGTGGAGAGAAAAGGCGGGTGTGCATGTGGGAAAAGACCCATGGAAGGAAGGGGCCTCTGTGGTCCGTGCGGTAACTGCGCCCCCCACCGGAGGATATGCAGATGGGCCCCTCTCTCTCCCTGCCCCATGACCAGTCCCCTCACCTTCTTTAGAACCACGAACTCGTTCTCTGCTGTGGCTCTCAGAGCCACTTCCTCTTCATACCTGAATGTGGGGGAGAGAGGGGCCGAGGCTTAGATACC
>NW_006480240.1:0-409 GCF_000325575.1 Pteropus alecto | reverse complement strand
AAAATGAATACATAACCTAGAATTACCATTAACAGAAGTTTACAGAGAGCAGAATAGAACTTACAAAGAAATGATTATTAATATCCTCTGAGATATATGGGTAGGCATGATATCCATAAAGAACAGAACACTTTTTTTAATGAAGGTAATATTTTGTTTAATTAATAAAATAGTTAAAATACTAAGTCAAGGAACTATCCTGAAAGCATGTGATAGAGGTGTGAGATAGAGATGATGGTCTAGAAAACCAAGAGAAAATATAAGAAAATTACAGGATTCACAAAGAGGTCTAGCATCTGACCAGTAGGATAACCGTAAATAGAAAAGAAAAAAATAAAATAAAGAAGAGACCATTAGTGAAGAAACCATACCAAAAAAGATATTCTCAGAAAAATATATATATATATAT
>NW_006480239.1:0-408 GCF_000325575.1 Pteropus alecto | reverse complement strand
AAGTACTAACCAGGCCCGACCCTGCTTAGCAGCCAGCACCAGACGGGATCAGGCACATTCAGGGTGGTATGGCCGTGGATGGGAAAATAGTTTTTGAATGAGGCTGATTTCTGGGCTCATTTTATCACCAAGAAAGAACAGCCGAGCGACGGAGGCACACTCGCCTTCTCCCAGCACCCCTTTTGGTGATAAGATGTTAACTCCTTTCTGAAAGAAAGTATCTAACACTGTCAGGAACTCTGCTGACCCCTGCGGCGTGTCCGTCGTCCCAGATCGGTCCTGCGGTAGCTCCAGAGCACCTCATCGCGGCCTCAGGCTGCCCAGGGGGACCCCGCCTTCCCCGGAAGGAGGCCTAAGTGACTCATGTCTTACCCTCTTGCTGTGCCTTTTTTGGTCACAGTCGATTTT
>NW_006480238.1:0-409 GCF_000325575.1 Pteropus alecto | reverse complement strand
GATAGACTGTCCAGCTTCACGTAGACACATCTTACTTCTCATGCCTGGGGAGCCCCTGTTGAAGCCGAGGTGCGAGACACCCCGGGATTCTCGGCATCCGCGCACATGCAGCCTGACAGCATGAGGGACGAAACTTTGACCGGTAGGGCATGGAGGCCAGGAGATTATTTCTCGCACTTCCTGCGCACGGAAGGACTGTCCTGCTTCCTGGACATTCTCTCTCCTTGGAGAAGGCGGTCTCGTGGGGTCAGTCAGTCTCGCTCTCTGCCGAGCAACGACCAGCTCAGTGACGGTCGCCATGCTGGTCTCTCTCCCTCTCCGCTTCCTTCTCCTTTCCCCCACGCCCGCTTCCCCGAGAATGAAATGCGGACACGTAAATGTTTACGATTTCAGCTCTGCTTTCTGGGCA
>NW_006480237.1:0-409 GCF_000325575.1 Pteropus alecto | reverse complement strand
CAGATATATGATATGCAAATATTTTCTCCCATTCTAAAGATTCTCTTTCGCTTTCTTAATAATATCCTTTGGTGTACAAGGTATTGTTTTAATTTATTTAAACATTGTTTTTATTTACATTTTCCCAATTGCTAAAGAGCTCTAGCATCTTTTAAATGTATTTTATCTCATCGCATTTAATTTTCTGTGAAAGCCATGTTCGAACCATTTACTCAATTTTCTAAAGTCTTTTCTTCTAATATAATCATAAGAGTTTCTTTTATAGCCAGGGTATTAATCCTTTTAATAGTTCCTTTTAGTCTGTTGCTTCCCTTTTAATTTTATATGTAACAATATTTGTCATATGAAAGTTACTCATTATTTTATAGTTCAGTTGTTAATCTTTTATGGCCTCTGGATATTTTGTTTT
>NW_006480236.1:0-409 GCF_000325575.1 Pteropus alecto | reverse complement strand
TTTATTTCTGGGCTCTCAGTTCTATTCCATTGGTCCGAGTGTCTGTTTTTGTGCCAATACCACACTGTTTTGATTACTATAGATTTGTAGTATAGTTTGAAACCAGGGAGCATGAACCTCCAGTTTTGTTCTTTCTTGAGACTGCTTTGGCTATTTGGGATTTTTTGTAGTTCATACAAAGTTTAGAATTATTTGTTCTAGCTCTGTGAAATATGCCATTGGAATTTCAACAGGTATTAAACTAAATCTGTAGATTGCTTTGGGTAGTAATGACATAACAATATTAATTCTTCCAATCCATGAGAATGGAATCTTTCCATTTATCTGTGTCTTCTTCAGTTTCTTTCATCAGTGTCTTACAGTTCTCAGTGTACAGTCTTTTATCTCTTTGGTTAAATTTATTCCTAGG
>NW_006480235.1:0-408 GCF_000325575.1 Pteropus alecto | reverse complement strand
AAGAAGTAAGAATAAAAATATGAATAATAAAATGGGAATAAGTACATATCTTTCGAGAATCACTTTAAATATGACTGGATTACATGTTCTCGTCAGAGACATAGGACAGCAAATGGGCGAGAAAACAACACCCTGACATATGCTGCCTAAAAAGGCGTACACAGGACAAAAGACACACACAGAACCAAAGTAAAAAAAATGTATATATTGAAAAAGAGATTTTATAAAAATAAAAACAAAAAGTTAGCTGGGGTAGCAATACTTATACAAGACAATTTAGGCTTTAAAACAAAGGCTATAACAAGAGATAAGAAGGGCCCAACAATTCTCCTTCTAGATATTTATCCAAAGTAATAAAAAGCACGAATTCAAAAAGTCACATGCATCCATATGTTCATGGCAGCGTAA
>NW_006480234.1:0-409 GCF_000325575.1 Pteropus alecto | reverse complement strand
GAAGGAACAGGAAGGGAGGGAGAATCTGGCTCATTCAGATCTTCAAATCCAGGCAAGTCCAGAACATTAGACCAGCCAATCGGAATCCAAAGAAGCAAAGAGGCTCAAATGGATCAGCCCTGAGTGGCTCATTGTTTGGTGGGTCAGGCTCATTTTTCTCATCCAACATTAGTCGCCATAAGAGAGACCCAAGTTGCGATTTTCTCTTTGGTACTTGTTCGAAGCAACTTCCACTCTATGGTCCTTGCACCATCTGCAAATCTGGATGCGATTTGCTCCCCGCCCCATTCTGATGTTAGTATATAGATTTATTAGGGGGTGTCAGGGGGCCAGGTGGGTGTAATGTGCAGGCACAGCAAATAAAGGACATGGAATTTAGTAGTCAAACCTCTTTTCTTTAAAAACTACC
>NW_006480233.1:0-409 GCF_000325575.1 Pteropus alecto | reverse complement strand
TATCATGTATCTTTCTGTCTCTCTAGACACTTACTGTATACAGCCTGATTATGTTCCTTCCACACAGTACTCTGCTCTGTTTCTAGTTAGTTGTCAGGGGCAGTAACCTCTTCATCCTCGCATCAGAAAATCCAACGCAATGATAGGTCTCACGTAACTAACGAACGTTTCCATAAAAACACAAATTCGGTTCTTCTACAATCAGTTCTGGCTGAGTGCGACTCTCACAGTGGCCATCAGTTACCTGCAATCTGCCCGGGGCTCCGACAGACGCTGGCAGGGAAGGGAGTAGACAGAGAAAGGCGACAGCAGCGTCACAGGTGTCTTCCTTCCCGAGTGTGGTTCAGGTGAGCGTCCGGCAGAGGGCGACACCCCGGAAGCCCTTCCTACAATCCCACCGGGAGGAGCC
>NW_006480232.1:0-408 GCF_000325575.1 Pteropus alecto | reverse complement strand
ACAAGATAGATCTCCTTCAAATCAATGTGAAATAGACATACAACTCAACAGAAGATGAAAGAACTTGAACAGTCATTTCTGAAAAAACGCTATCTAATGGCCAATAAACTTATAAAAGTGTGTTCAAAAGTATTAGTAATGAGAGAAATGCAAACTTCACCAAGTCTTGCATAATTCTCCTTTCAGTTGAGACCTGTGACTTATACATCTTGCCTTCAGGGGGAGAAATCCTCAGCCTACTATCTACTCTATGAACATTATCTAGCTCATGTTTATTGGGCCCATGGCCGACAGAATAAAGTCTTTTTTTTCTTGTATGACAATAATATTCTCAATAATCCTCTGCCTGCATTTGTTCATACCACTCAGCTCTCTTATTTGGAAATACTACAATATATTTGAACAGCT
>NW_006480231.1:0-408 GCF_000325575.1 Pteropus alecto | reverse complement strand
GGAATTTCCTGTGATGAACTCAAAGAAGGCCTATTTTGTTATGGTAATGAGGTGACTTTTACAGCACGACCTAAGAGGGGGGCTGGTTGCCAGGAGAACCAACTATGTGATTAGAGGGATGGAACTTTCAATCCCACTCATGGACCTCCAGCGAAGAGAGAGGAGCTGGAGGCTTAATCAATTGCCAATGGCCAATGATTTAATCGGCCATGCCAATGCAATGAAGCCACCATAGGAACCCAAAATGGCTTCTGGGTTGGTGATTTGGGGGGAGAGTGGTGCACTTGAAGAGCATAGAATCTCTGTGCTCCTTCCCCATACTTTCCCTGTGCATTTCTTACATTTGGCTATTCCTAGGTTATAGCCTTTTATAATAAACTAGTGATCTGGTGAGCACAATGTTTCTCT
>NW_006480230.1:0-408 GCF_000325575.1 Pteropus alecto | reverse complement strand
ACACTAAAAAAACCCTAACCATTACGCTAGATATAACATTAAAAGTAACCCTAAGCCTAGCCTTAACCTTAACCATAACTTCTTACACTAACTGTAACCCTACCCCTAACTCTAACACTACTCTAATTCTAACTCTAACTCTAACCTAACCCTTACCCTAACCCTAACCCTAACACTAAAGCTAACTCTAACCATAACCTTAACTCTAACGCTAAAGCTAACCCGAAACCTAATCTTAATCCCAAACCTAACCGTAACCTAACCCTAACCTTAACCATAACCCTAACACTAACACGAACCCCTTACCCTAACCCTAACCCTAACCCTTAACCTACATATAACCCTACCCATAACCCTTATCTAAATCTAACCCTAAACCTAACACTAACATTAACCCTAACCCTAACC
>NW_006480229.1:0-408 GCF_000325575.1 Pteropus alecto | reverse complement strand
ACCATGTGCCAGGAGTGGAAATGGAAGGGTCCGGGGCGTGGATCCAGAGCAAAGCGATCTTAATATGCACGTCAGGGCTCTTTGCCTGTGACCTCGGACCCGACACAACGCGCACGGCGCCGCGCGCGGGAGGCCGAGGGCAGAACCTTTGTGTGGCATCCTCGCCTCTCGGCTTCGGGAGCTGGAGAGCTCCGGGAGGACGGGGGCTCGTGCTGCGGGGACCCGGGGACGGGACGGGCGGCTGTGGCACTGGTCTGTCAGAGGGTCAGGGCTGACTTTGCCATCGCACAGTACGTAGAGCCCCTTAAAGCAACGAGGGGACCGGGGCAGGGACAGTGGGGGTCACCCCGAAGGGATAGCCGGTAGCTCCCTCGAGGTGGGGCGGGGCCGCGTCAGAGTGCTGTGAGG
>NW_006480228.1:0-408 GCF_000325575.1 Pteropus alecto | reverse complement strand
GACAGGAAAAGAGCGGGCCTCACGAGATTTCATTGTGCTACGCAGAACCGCGCACAATTGAAAACTTATGAATTGTTTATTTATGGAATTTTTAATTTAAAATTTTCAGACTGAAGTTGACCATGGGTAACTAAAACCACAGACTGCGAAACTGTGGACAAGAAAACAAACTACTTTAGAGTAGACACTGAATGGGTTTGTGCAGCCAACCTGCCTCTTTTAAAAATCCTTCATATATATATTAATTTAGCTCTAAACGTTAATTCTTTATAAAATATACTTCTATACAAAAGTCTAAAACTTTTCAATGTCTTTCCAGGAAAAAAGTACACATTCCAAAGCATGACATATCAGGCCCCCCATGATATAGTCTTAGGTCCTTTCTTGCGTTCTATTTTATATGTTCCG
>NW_006480227.1:0-408 GCF_000325575.1 Pteropus alecto | reverse complement strand
ACAATGAAATATTATTCAGCAATAAAAAAGGAATATAGTACTGATAGATGCTACAATGTGAATGAAACCTGAAAACATGCTAAATGAAAGAAACTAATCATAAAAGGCCATATAGCATATGATTCTATTTACATAATATATCCAGAACCAGTAAATATATAGAGACAGAAAATAGATTAAAGATTGTATAGGGCTGGGATGGATGAGAGTGCTTCATCTGGGAGTGCTTCAGAATCACCTGCGCAGCTGGTTAAAATACACATTTTAGGGGCCCACCCCCAGGGTTCCTGATTCAACAGGTCTGGAATGATGATCACACAACTCTGTAAATATGCTAAAAACCATTGAAGTATATATTTAAACAGGCGAATTTTATGGTATATAAATTATATAGCAATAAAGTTATTT
>NW_006480226.1:0-408 GCF_000325575.1 Pteropus alecto | reverse complement strand
ACATATATTCCATTTGGGGAAACATGGGATTAAATGATGGGCCAAAAGTAATAGCAAGACAGAGCACAGGGATATGCAGTTTATCTGGCCCCAACCACCACTCCTGTCTTCTTAGCTCAGGCCTGCAACGTTCACTACCTTCCTTTTGCAGCTTAAAGAGAAAAGAGGTAATTCAGGAGCTAAATCTCATTCAGATTTGGGGAAATCCTCAAGACGTCCGCTATGGCGCGCTTTGGGTCCCTGTTATTAACAAAAAGTTAAAAGGTAAACACGGGTAAAAGCCCAAGTAGGGCCGAATATTCCCAGATGATGGTGTGAAGTGGCTCTTGTGTTCTGTAGGACAAAAAAGTTCTATCTGGACAGTTTTCAGTGGCTCTTTTCATCAAGGCACCCCGGGCTGCCATGTTA
>NW_006480225.1:0-408 GCF_000325575.1 Pteropus alecto | reverse complement strand
ATTGATGAATTAAATGAGGACATGTTGGGGAGCGATACTCTGCGTTATTAAGTGTAGCACTAATCTCTGCTATTTTCCCACAACTATATTCTTTTTAAATTTTCTATCTTGAAGAAAAGGGATCCAGGCAAAGTTACAAGGCTTTCCCTTGGCCTTCTCAACTCCCGATGCTCTTACTTCTTACCTCTTCACCAGGACAATAAACAAGTGTGGAGATTCTACTGACAATTGTGGGAATATGGCCATTGAGTGATTCTACGGAGTCACTATGGCGCTGCTGTAAGCTGTGCCTCCTCTAGACATCCAATATCCCTACTGAAATTGGGGGCATAGTATTGCTTTTTGTTCCTGAGGATTAATGTCACTTGGATCATGTGTTCAACAATACTCAAAATATCTGGATATTTC
>NW_006480224.1:0-408 GCF_000325575.1 Pteropus alecto | reverse complement strand
CCCGGGTCCTTCCTGACTGTGCAGAGCAGCGTCCCCGCTCCGCTCGCCGCTCTCCCCCGGCACGTCGGCCCTTTCGGTCCTCGGCGTTTTTCATTATGAAAAGTTAGAACAAAAATTCTGAATCTGTTGGCTTTGCCCCAGGGGTGCATGTGCACGGACGGCCAGAAGGGACGTGGCGGGAGGGGAGGGGAGGGGAGTGAGGTGTTGTGGCCGGGTGGCCAGGTGGGCCCCCTTCCGGGCGTTACCAGGAGCGGCCCGGGCCACCGTTTGGAAGGGTGGCCGTGGGATCCTGGCTGCCTTTCCTGAAATAAACCTGCAGCGTCACCTGTGACACATGCTGGATGCCACAGCGGTGCTCACGAGTACTTCCTCTGAGTTGCAGTCTGACTAAGCGCACTCGGCAGACAC
>NW_006480223.1:0-408 GCF_000325575.1 Pteropus alecto | reverse complement strand
AATTACTTGGCTCCCAGGCATTGACTGAGTACCTACAGCAGTGAGGAACATAACTGGCACTTGGGAACTCCAGTACTTAACTCCTATGGGTCACTCACACCTTTATTGTATTTCCTGGGAAACACCAAACACTTCCTTGCCTCAGTATTTTCAAGTGTCCAGTTTCTTCAGTTTGGAACGTTTCTTTCTCTTTCTAGGTATAGTTAAGTCCTCATCATTTAACTATCAGTCTAAATATCTGTCTTAGAGGAAACTTGCTTAAACCGTACATGCTTTTCATGGAACCTTTTCTCCTGCTGGGCTGTTATACTGAGAACATGTTCACCCTAGTATGACCAATATCTTAAACATTCTATATTAACAAATGTTACTCCGATAATAAAAAATAGACACTAGAACAGAAAAAAA
>NW_006480222.1:0-408 GCF_000325575.1 Pteropus alecto | reverse complement strand
TAATAATAAAAGCAACTATAATAATAGTGAGCAAGTCTTAGCCAGATTGGTTGACTGGATTGACAAGGTATATAGTGGTGAACGAAAAGCCACGTCCTGGCTCTCGGCTGGGTCGCTGACTCCCAAATAGCCACAGGAATTGTTTTTAGCACCATTCTTTCAGCCGGGGATGTCACTGCCATCAGAAATGAGAGGTGCCTCACGAATAGATGGCAGCCGATTGATCTCCATACAGAGAGAGCCTTTGCTTTTCAAATTAACATGGAAAATCGGACACACAGCAGTTGCTGGGGAAACTGGCCATCAGCGTCCTCGGGCCTGTCCTTCGGCTCACTCTCCTTTGTAGAAGTTTTAGAAGAAGCCTCTATGGCCGTAAATGAACAGAGAGGGTCAAAATCTTTGAGGGGC
>NW_006480221.1:0-408 GCF_000325575.1 Pteropus alecto | reverse complement strand
AAAAAATGTAGATACTTTCTTATTTCTGAAGCTCCTAGCATAAAATATTTGAGATTAAATAAAAGAAGTTGCTTCTTAAGAAATATACATGATTTATTCTAAGTCTATTTGCCCTATTCTCGTAACAGTGAAGAATTTTTTAAAATATATTACCTAGGTTTTCTATTTCCTCTTGTATCCCTTATTCCAAATCCAGGCTTCTGCAATTTTATCTTCGGTCACAGAAGAAGATGATGGCTCATTTGATGAAGATGAGTCAGGATTATGACCACATCAATCCAGGTGTGAGTGCAGAGAAAGGAGGAAGTTACACCTAGTCACTGCAACTGGAAACACTGTCACAAACCGATACATCTCTCTTTGTCTGCACGAAGCATGACCACATTCTTCAATTTTCATAAACATTTT
>NW_006480220.1:0-403 GCF_000325575.1 Pteropus alecto | reverse complement strand
CTGCTGTGCAGCCCAGCTCCTAACAGGCCACAGACCTGTACTGGTCTGTGGCCCAGGGGTTGGGGACCCTTGTCATGGAAGACTTCAGCAATATCTAGCTGCTCAATATGTGGACCTGTGATCTGCCTTTTGGTGGGGAGATTTCTTTCTTACAGACACTTCCAGGGGGAAAAAAAAAATTATTTTTAACTTCCAGTAAGGAAAGTGGTGATGGGAAACACCAAATTTGGAAGCTCATGCAACCCCTTGCTGGAGAACAGGCGAGGTGGATGGGGAGATGCACAGGAGTGTGCCCTGGGCCTACGCTAGGCTCACATGCTTACGTTACTTAGTACAAGACTCCTTCCCTTCAGGCAGCATATGATCGCCGTCTATAAGAGACTCCCTTTGGATTAAAAGACAC
>NW_006480219.1:0-408 GCF_000325575.1 Pteropus alecto | reverse complement strand
ACCCTAACCCTAACACTAACCCTAATCCTAACGATGACTCTAACAGTAATCCTAAACCTAACACTAACCCTAACCCATAAGCCTAAACTTAACCCTATTCCTAACCGTAATCCTAACCCTAAATTTCACACTAACAATAACCTTAAAATTAACCCCTTACCCATACTTAATTCTAACCCTTAATCAACTCTAAAACTAACTCTAAACCTAGCCCTAACCATGATCCTAACCCTAAAAGTAAAGCTAATCCTACACCTATTTCGAACTCTACCCTTAAACCTAATGCTATCCCTAAATCTAATACAAACCCTAACCTTAAACCTCATCCTAAATTAAATCTGACCTTAACACTTACCCTGACCTAACCCTAACACTAACACTAACCCTAACACTAATCCTAAATCTAAA
>NW_006480218.1:0-408 GCF_000325575.1 Pteropus alecto | reverse complement strand
GGTGCCTTGTGTAGAAATGGTCTGAATAATTTCAGTTTTTCAAATTGTTGCCACTGAGG
Source organism: Pteropus alecto (assembly GCF_000325575.1). Lineage (NCBI taxonomy): Eukaryota > Metazoa > Chordata > Mammalia > Chiroptera > Pteropodidae > Pteropus > Pteropus alecto. The sequence goes on along the minus strand of NW_006480218.1, from coordinate 349 downwards.
CATCATTTCTGCAAACACTCTCCACAGTCATTGGGACAGAACCCTGCTCCCCGCTGGAAGATGAGCTTTGTGAGAGCAGAGATGATCTTGCTGCTGAATCCTTAGCCGCTAGTGCGTTCTTGGCTAAGTCGGCGTGGCACATGGTAATGTCAGAGGGATCGATGAAATAAAGGCTTATGATTCTAGCTCCGTCAGCGTTACCGCCTTGCCAAAATCTATAGCATCAGCCCTTTGTACAAAAGGCAAAGCTCTTTCTTTCTTCAAAGGACATTGGAGCTACGACGCTGATATCTCAGAGGGAATGGGACTGCTGTGACATTTTTTCCTCAAGACTGTTAATATTTTTTTT
>NW_006480217.1:0-408 GCF_000325575.1 Pteropus alecto | reverse complement strand
GTACTGAATAATATGAATAATATAGGAATATATATATATATATATATACACATACTGAATAGTGTAATTAATATAAAGTTAATAGTTTATATAAAGTCTGTAGAAATGTCACATTCCAGTTCCTTGGCCAAAAGAGCATGGCACCATTCCTAATTCCTCTCTTTCTTCCATGTCCCACATCTGTCCTGTAAGGGCACCCTGTTCCTAAGAACGCACACACTCTGGCCACCCATTCCGTCTCCACCGGTCGCCAGCCGGGTCCAGGACGCCATCATCTGGCACTCCTTGTTGGACTTCGTCCCCTGCCGTCCTCATGAAAATCGAAGCCGGGCAATCCTGCTCAAACAGGCTCCTCTCCCATCAGTTCAGGGCCCAGGAGGAGAGGCCCACAGCTCTTTATTTTGGGTG
>NW_006480216.1:0-408 GCF_000325575.1 Pteropus alecto | reverse complement strand
GGTGTTGAGCAGCATAAAGTCATGATATGATTTGTGTGTTTCAAAGATCATTGGGCTCCTAGATCTTTGAGAAGAGATTGGAGCGGGGTAAGGAGGATCAGTGGCAAAAACAAGCTCTTTGCAAGGTTAGTGCAAATAAGCAGCCAGCCTGGAGTTATGGACAAGGGCACTGGCCATAAAAATGATTCCAGGTGTGAATTCAGTTGCACTGTAGAGATCGATTGACTTGGATTGGACTGCATGGTCAGGGAAAGGAAATTTAGGGATGTTAGATTTGGTGCTTGAACAACTGAATGTTTAGTTCCAAATCGACACAGATTATTGGGTGTGTGGCAGATATGGAGTATGGAAGAATTAAGTCAGGTTTAGGTAATGTTGGCTTTGCGGTGCCTATGATGTTTCCATGAG
>NW_006480215.1:0-408 GCF_000325575.1 Pteropus alecto | reverse complement strand
AGAAGGAGGTAGTATCACAGAAATTAAGGGAGGAAACATATCAACAAGGAGGGAGGGATCGATAGCATCCAATGCTGCTAAGAGTTATGTAAGATGTGGGCTGAGAAGTGGCCACTGGCTTTACCAGTCAATAGTGATCTTGGGGAGAACAGTTTTAGGAGAGCCATAAGGGTGCAACCTCCCTGCACTGGGAAATGAGAGAGAATGACCTGACTAACGACTGGCCACAGACCAAATGTCAGGATAGATTCATTCACCAATGCACACTTACTGCACTCCTAGAATAGGAAGGCAATATGTCATAGTGAGGCAGGACAGGATAGTGGTAAAGACGTGGATTCTGGGGCCAAACCAACTGGATTTCTGCCCAGCTTCACACTTACTAGCTGTGTGACCTTGGGCAAGCCC
>NW_006480214.1:0-408 GCF_000325575.1 Pteropus alecto | reverse complement strand
GGGGCGGGAGCGAGGAGGGGGGGGGCGGGTAACATCAGGAAAAGGCAAAAGGGTAGAGGATAAAATGGAGGAGGAGAAAGAAGATGAAAATGGAGGACGACCAGGGGGAGGAAGAAGGGAGGAGGAGGCGATTTGATTGAGAGGGACGTTGTGAAGTGGCCTCGATCTGATTCACGGTGTAAGACCGCCCCCTGGCGGCCCCGTGGAGAACGAGCACGGAGATGGAGCCGGTTCACCCTTGCATCTACCCTTTGGCCTTCACAGCTGGTCACAGAAAGTGTAATAGCTTGAGCCTGGCCGACCTCAGTCGGTCAAGCAGCCTTTCGTCTTCCAGCCTCGGTTTCTCCATGACTAGAACGGAGACAATATGCCCTTACTTCCTTGCCAAGCGCCTCTGTGCAGTTGGGT
>NW_006480213.1:0-408 GCF_000325575.1 Pteropus alecto | reverse complement strand
TCTTTGTTGAAGTTCTCACTGAGATCATCAATTCTTTCTATAAGTTTATTGAGCATCCTATAACCAGCATTTTGAATTCTGTATCTAGTAGGTTGCTTGCCTCCATTTCATTTAGTCCTTTTTCTGGAGTTTTGGACTGTTTTTTTCATTTGGAACATGTTTCTTCGTTTTCTCATTTTGGCTGTGTCTCTGTTCACTTCTTTGTATTATGTAGATTTGCTATATCTCCCAATCCTGACCAGGTAGCCTAACGTAGTAGGTGCCCTGTGTGGTCCAGTAGCAGTCTCCTTGATCACCCGCATTGGGTATTCCAGGAGTTTTTCTTGTGTGAGTTGTACTTAAGCTTCAATTGCCTTTAGCGTGGCAACAGGCATGGATGGGATTGACTCTCAGGATGACTGGCTGTGA
>NW_006480212.1:0-408 GCF_000325575.1 Pteropus alecto | reverse complement strand
ATCAGGCTTGTTCAGGGTGGCATGGCTGTAGACTGCAAGTATGTTTATGAATGGAAAGCACCCATATCTAATATATGTCTAGGAGGAATGGTTAGAGGGTCCTATAGAGGAGAGTGACACCAGAGTCATCTGCAAGGGTTTTAAAGGTTTGCCATCTGGAAATAAGAGTAGAATTAGTTCTCCTTTGCTGACAACGGAGAACTAGAGCCAGCAGGTTGACGTTCCAAGGAAATAATACTGGCTCAGTGGAAGGAAGCCTTTGCTAAACACTTTGGTCGGAGAAAGGAAGTGGGGAGATGTCACTCAGACACTGGAAACCTCTCATCTGGTGGACAGCTGTCTACTGTCTGTCAGGAAGCAGTTCTGCAGTGTGTGGTGGGGTCAAGTGGAGCAAGGCAGTTCTGTCAT
>NW_006480211.1:0-408 GCF_000325575.1 Pteropus alecto | reverse complement strand
CTGCTCATCTCTGCTGTCACGTTTCTCTTTCTTCTCACGGGAACCCTGGTTGACATCAGATCCCATGAGGTTGGGCACTGTGCCGTGACAGCATGTCTTAATCATTTTCCATATCCTAAAAATAACTCCAAATCTAGAAGGAAAATCACAGTTGTATGTATTGGAAATAGGGCAGAACAATTTACTTTCCTTCTATTTATACAAATTTTAGTAGAAAATTGATAAAATTGATATCAGTTTAAGATTTGGGCAATACTCCTTGAATTAATCTGAAACTAGGAGTAAATCTAGAATAAGATACTGTGAAAAATATTGAAACATGAGTTTGAAACATGCTACTCACATTTGGTAAATTTGAGAAAAACGCAGTCCCCCCTTGCACAGTGAAACCAACTTGTCATTTTTTTT
>NW_006480210.1:0-408 GCF_000325575.1 Pteropus alecto | reverse complement strand
GATGCTGTAAAATATCAATGCTAGAGTACGATTGATTAAACACAGCAGCAATTCAAAGTATGTGCTATAACATGATTTGCCCTGGACTGTACAACCCTTTTCAGGGGAGGTTAGTTCCCAGAAGTGCCAGCAGCAGTACACTGACACAACTTCCCCGAGACAGGCACCGTAATAAGGTTTCAACATGATCTGAGCTAATTTATCTTCTAAAGTAGCTCAAACTGGACAGGATAGCTGACTTGGTCTGGAATAAACCTTACTTCACACATTTATCTTAAACTTTTTGAAGGCATATTTTCCTGGGCATATCCTTTTACATTTTTAGGAGAAGATTCTGGAAGGTAGGTGGATGTAAGGACAGGAAATGAAAGGGAGTGACTTTTCACTTCCCAGCCTTGTGTCATTTAT
>NW_006480209.1:0-408 GCF_000325575.1 Pteropus alecto | reverse complement strand
CCTTCATAAACTTGGGACACTCCCAGCAAAGCCCACAAGTTACCAGCCCACTTCATTAAATGGAGTTCCAACAAGCTTTTCAGTGCCTCACCCTTAAATATAAACAAATGACAACAGGCCACAGGCACTTGTGGAAACCTACCACATGAAGGAGTAGAAACAAGATCAGCAAAGAACAAAAATGACACCAACTTTAACAGAAAGATTATAAGGAACAGAAGAGAGTTTCTGAAAAACAAGTATTGTCAGATTTTGGTCAAGATGGTGAAGTAGATAAACGCTGTGCTCGCCTCTTCTCACAACCGCATCAAAATGACAACTAAACTACAGAACAACCATAATTGAAAATCGCTTGAAGTCGAGCTGAACAGACGTTCTACAACTGGGGACATACAGAAGAGGCCACCT
>NW_006480208.1:0-408 GCF_000325575.1 Pteropus alecto | reverse complement strand
TTTTTTTTGTGAAAGAGGAGCAATATTCATTGTAAAACTCCTTGAACTCAATAAATGATAGTTTTGGGCTGAGATCTATTAATTTCAACCAAATTTGAATGCCTCTAAATGATCTAAACTTTTTTTTCCTTAATAATTTACTTGCTTATAACCTTTTTGAAAGCGTTCATAGATTAACTGATGTAATGTACCTGAAAAAGAAAAAAGTGTGATAAGAATGAGTTTATTTTGTTGTCGTTGCCCAGCCGATCCATTAAAAAAATTAAAACCGAAGTCCCTTTTTGGCTCCCTGGCTATCACTCGTGTGTGTCAACAAGTGTACCTAATCATTGCAGATTCAAACATTTCTATCGAACTGCAGAATGCTATGTGGCAATTAGAAAACCACTTTTATAAATTTTATAAGGA
>NW_006480207.1:0-407 GCF_000325575.1 Pteropus alecto | reverse complement strand
CAGACTTTTTGCTTTGTTTGGGGGAGCGGGTGTGTGTCGGGGCTTGTCTCTACCTCTGTCTCTGTGTCACTTTTGAGTCCGCTCACTTCTGGAATCGATTCCTTCTTCTTCTTCGGTGGTGGGGGCCCAGGGAGATGGCCCTTGGGGAGCAGCGCAGAGCCACCGAAGCCATTGCCAAGTCTCGTCCCGTCGGTGCCCACGTACGTAGTGTGCACGTGAGCCCGACGACGGACGGAATGGGGGGCGGGGGTCGGGGGCACGAGGAGAAGAGTTTCGGCGTGCCCGTCCGCCGTCGTCAGGTGGAGGGGAGGAAGACACGATGTTCCCTCCATCTGATGCCCTTCGGGGGTCTTTGGCCGAGTCCGACCCCGGTCACGCAAAGACATAGGAAACGAGAGACCGGGGGG
>NW_006480206.1:0-408 GCF_000325575.1 Pteropus alecto | reverse complement strand
GAGAGAGAGAGACGGAGGGAGGGAGGGAGCTGGCGCAGAGACTTAGGCAAGCCACAGGGTGCTCCATCCTGCGCAGCGTGGGACAGAATAGGAAGCGGCAGAGGCCAAAGCAACGAGGATGGGCCGACGGGATCGACAGAGGGAGCGGGCGGAACAAGGAGCCCGAGACGTGAGTTCAAAGCTGTCGGTCAGCTCTGGCTCTTCGGAGCGAACGGAGGGCACGTGAAGGGGTCCCCGTCCCTCGGTGCGCTCTCCTCCGAGTAGCGTCACGATCACCCGTGTCCTTTTGGGATGACGAGCCTTCTTCCGCCCAGCTGTCTGATGGCCCCACGCTAGCCGCCGAGGAGACTGGACGGGCGTGGCAGTGACTTGGGTCGGTTTTGACATGGAGTGCCGAGGCCCTGGCTG
>NW_006480205.1:0-408 GCF_000325575.1 Pteropus alecto | reverse complement strand
AAGAGAGAACATAGCACAACAAAGACCACACATGACAGAGCCACGGCTAACATGCTCAATGCTGAAAAGCTGAAAGCTTTTTCTCTAGGAAAGGGTACAAGACAGTGATGTCCACTCTCTCCACTTTTAGTCCGAGGCACAGCAATTAGGCAAGAAAAAGAAAAGGCATCTAAATTGGAAAAAAAGTAAAACTATTTGCAGATCACGTGACACTATATATAGAAAACCGTAAAGATTCCACCAAAAAAACTTAGAATAAGTGAATTCAGCAATGTTGCAGAATACAAAATCAATATACATAAATCTGTGGTATTTCTATCCACTGATAACAGTATCAGAAATTAAGAAAACCCATTTATAATTGCATCAAAAACAATAAAAGGCCTAGGAATAAATTTAACCAAGGAG
>NW_006480204.1:0-408 GCF_000325575.1 Pteropus alecto | reverse complement strand
GTTAGTTTTTTAATATGTCCCACTGCTCTGGCCCAAAAGAGCCATTAAAACATGATCGATGACATGGGAAAAGGTAAACACTTCATAATCAGCAAACTCCCAACATTCTAGTAATTTTTAAACTATAACTTGAGCTTGTTTCTCTTTCTGCTAAAAGAAAATACATTACACAATTTGAGATTACTCTATAACTCTTGCCCTCTCTCAGCCACTAGTTGAACTGTTTAGAAGTTCACATGAGTGAACATTTTTAGATAAACTTGCAGAAGGTCAGATATCTGACTGAACGATGTCATATGTTCTCTTTAGTCATAGTACCATGAGTCAGATTTCCGGATCTAGGCCTCAAGCTACTGCAGTTCACAGGACAGGGTCTCTTCTGGTCAAGACTTCTTTGGGGAAAAGAAA
>NW_006480203.1:0-408 GCF_000325575.1 Pteropus alecto | reverse complement strand
AGGTGCCTTGAGAGGCCCAGCCATGAACCAAGGCTGGGTGCAACAAGTGCTGGGCTTAGGGCTGCTCAGCAAGAGGTACGGAGCACACAGAGGTCAGATGCTATTTGTTTGTGTTTTGTGAACCTTTGAGGGATTTTAGAAGAGTTCACAGCATGAGTCAAAACAGGCCATTTGTATGGAAAAGCCACTCAAAGTGGGTTGGATGGTCCCACGAGTTGAGTGGAGCAGGGTCTCAGGGGAAACCTGTGTTAGGCCGAGTTGATGGATACTCAGATATGGCGGCCTCCTGAGTCTGCACCCTGGGTGGAGGGAGGGCCCAACAAAGGAACGGTAGCTTCTGCCAGCACTTCTCTCTGGGAGAAAGTTGCCCCTGAGGCCTCACCCTGAAGCCAGACAATTCAGTTCCTC
>NW_006480202.1:0-407 GCF_000325575.1 Pteropus alecto | reverse complement strand
TAGGAATGGGAATATCTACATGTTAGAAAAGAAAGGCACCGCACAATGGAAGAGTAGAGGAGAAACCCAATTGCTTCTGGATTCCAGTAATCATTCATGTGACGTAGATGACCCGAGGAGATGCGTTTCATGGATGGGCTTCAAATTGGACGGTAATGTATCTTTGTTATTGACAATCACTATGAGGTGTTGATAGTGATCAAAGCTATTTTTCAGAGTTTGATCGGGATTGGGCAGGATATTTTCCTTGACGCCATACAGCGTGCAGTGCCTTAGCTGAAAGTGGAGTCATTTCTCTGACAATGGGAAATCACTGGTACCTGGGTAGAGCAATGCTCAGGAAGAATATCGTTCACGGTGGCATTGAGACAATGTGGGGATACCTGCGTGTGCCCTGACTCTCAAGC
>NW_006480201.1:0-408 GCF_000325575.1 Pteropus alecto | reverse complement strand
TGACAGAAATTCTTTGAATATATTTTTAAATAGCAAGAGAGGATTCTGAGAAAATGGCAGAGTAGGAACACCAGAAATCTTTCTCCTTACCTAAGCAAAAATTGCACTAGCAGAATCTAATTGACCTATTTTGAAACTGTAGTATCTAATGAGGCTTTCAACTTCTGGTAAAGACTTGGACAGTAAACTGTTGTTAATTTTGGTCAATTTTAGCTTTCGGCATATGAGTAGCCATCTATCTACCCATACTCCATAACCCAACAGCAGACAACTGTACACGTGTTCCTGGAGCAGTTTGCACACATGTTGCAGGAGCCAGGGTAGGCAAAATAGATCCTATTATCCAAATATTAAGGCTTTATATACTGATTTCTGATTCTAAACAAAGAGATGCAAAGAGGAGACAGC
>NW_006480200.1:0-408 GCF_000325575.1 Pteropus alecto | reverse complement strand
TTTTTTAATCATAGCCTCCAATGGAAAACATCTAAATATGGTTAAATTAATATTATGCTGTAATTAGGTAAGATTTTTAGAGATTGTGGACATGGTGACGTGCTTACAGTATATCACTAAGTAAAAACAATTATGAGAATAAATTATATGTGCAGTTTGTGTACAAACATGGAAAATATGCTGAGGAAAGGAACCATTACTCGTAAGGATTGTGACTTCCCTATATATATATATATATATTTTTATTGTGGGTATATTTCATTTTACAGTGAAATAAATGATTTTAGTTGAAAAGTTTTAATTGTAAATTTTGCCGACCAACACACGCAGATTTTATTATTTCATACACAACACACTTATATTTCAACAAAGAAATTAAACCCGTAGCTCAATAGTGTGTTTTGCTGC
>NW_006480199.1:0-408 GCF_000325575.1 Pteropus alecto | reverse complement strand
GATAACCTAGAAGAAATGCATAAATTCCTAGAAACCTGCAAAGACTAAATAAAACAGAAACAGAAATTTAAATAGATCTATACTATTATGATTGAATCCGTAATCAAAACTTCTCAATGAAAAAAAGTCCAATGACTTCATAGGTGAATTCTACCAAACATTTGAAGAGAAATTAATACCAATCCTTCTTAAGCTCTTTCTTAGTCCATTTAGGCTGATAGAACAAACAAAATACCACTGACTGGGTAGCCTATAAATAATAGGAATTTATTGCTCACAGTGCTGGAGGCTGGATGTCTGAGATTATGGCATCAGCATGGTTAGATGAGGGCACTCTTTCAAAGCCAGTACCTTCTCACCATTTTCTCACATGTGGAAGGGGCTAGGGATATCCTTTATTTTTTTTTT
>NW_006480198.1:0-408 GCF_000325575.1 Pteropus alecto | reverse complement strand
CATGCAAGTCTGTTCCTCCCGCTGACTGTCCCAGATCTGCCTTGTACTCTGAGTCTGGCCCTTCCGCTGGATGTTGGTCCTGTGAGGGATCGGGACTGGGACTGACCTCGTCTGTGACTCCCTAGGGGCCCCAGAGAGCACCTGCCAGAGGGAACCATACCGCAAACAGAAGGCTGGTTTTCCTAGAGGGCACACCCTGCAGACCCTCTCTGGAGTCGACTTGCAGCGCCCCCTGCTGTCCCAGAGCAGGGATTCCTCCTCGTGGGAGAGGAGATGCCAGGAGCCCTCAGGAAGAAATCGGCCTTCCTCACACCTTGTCCGAGGACCTCATGTAACAAAGAGCACAAACCAAGGCCCTCGTTTCTATGCTACATCCTCATTTCCACACCTCAGCTCATAGTTCAAAGT
>NW_006480197.1:0-408 GCF_000325575.1 Pteropus alecto | reverse complement strand
TCTTGGCCACTGTGAATAATGCTGCAATAAACATGGGGTGCATATATCTTTTTGCATAAATGCTTTCAAATTTTGGAGATAGGCATCCAGAAAAGTCATTGCTGAGTCATGTAGTAATTCTATTCTTAACTTTTTGTTGCATTTTATTTTATGATTAGTTTCAAGTTTACAATGCATTGGTTAGACATCTATATAGTTTATGAAACAATTCCCCAGATTACTCTATCTTCCCTCTGGCTTTACACGTAGCCATTACATTACTGCTGACTGCATTTTCTATATCATGCTATTCTTAACTCTTTGAGGAATCTCCACACTGTTTTCCATGGTGAATGTACCGATTTACATTCCCACCAGCAGTTTACAAGGGTTCCTTTTCCCCTACAAACTCTTCAACACTTGTTGTTA